>NW_017670962.1:98847-199638 GCF_001879085.1 Nicotiana attenuata
TTTCTCGGCAAGCGGCTCCCTCGAGTGAGCATGTTATGCCCGGGGCCGGTCTTCCCGGGGGTTGCAGGAGCAGTACCATCAGGGGCGTGTTCTGATCTGGAGGAAATCTGCCATCATCACTTCGCAGTGAGTTAGTGCATATTTCTTTCATATCCCGCATCTTCCTCTTCTTATTGAATCTTCCCTGCGCAGGCCTGTGATAGGCTTAAGTCCGAGTTGTCTCGTCAAAAGGCCAAGTTCTAGAGGATTCGGGATGAGGGAGAATCCCTTATGCTCTTTTGCAAGGAGAAAGAAGCTGAGCTGCAGCATTGGCGATATGAGGCGTATCGGAGCTCGAACTATGAGAGCTATCTGATGGAGCAGGTAACTTTCTGTAGTGTGTTCTTCACTTCTTTCTCATTTTAGGGCTAATTTCTTCCCACTATATCAGCTGCAGAAAAAGGCAGAGGCCTTGGAGTACCTTAAAGGCGACATGAACCGTGTCAGGGCAGCTTGCGAGGAACTAAGGGGCCAAGTGCGGGCTCAAGCCTTGGAGGAGATGAGTGCCTCAGCCAAGGTCCCAGCTCAACTTATCCCATAGTAACACCAAGGTTCAGGCGGATATGATCGAGAGACTGGAGTCTGAACTCTCGAATGTCAGGGCCGAGGTAACTGATGCCCGGGCGGAAGCGGCGCTGAGCCGAACCAGGGCGGATCGTGAGATGGCAATTTGCGTAAAGGAGGCTGCTGACGCTCAATCTGAGTTGAGGCAAGCCCTTGATTGTGAGAAGAGGATCGAGGAATATGTTCGCTGCCGATCCCGGAGAGAAGTGTTCGAGGAAGTTGGAGCGAGGGGCTTTATTCTCTCGGAGGAATTGGCTCAAGCAAGGGCGGACGAGCGCGATGCTCGGTCACTCCTCGTGGGCGTTGTAGAGGGCGATATTTGACGAAATGCAGCCCTTTTGGCGAAAAATAGAGGTTTTGTCGTTTTGTAACCTTGTTTCTGGCGCGCGGGGCATGCCTATAGGTGGAGAATGTTTTTGCATGTAATATAAGAAGAATTTTAAGGCTTTTGTTCCTTTTGTACCTTTTTTCTGTCACTGCTCTCGATCGTGTAGATCGGTTTTGGAATTAGTCTCCGAGCTGCCTCATGGCTCGAGCTTCGGTAGGTCCTCCGGCTCTTGTCTGCCTTTACGGGCGGAAGGTGGTGACCCTTTGTGCTTCTAGGCCGAAGCGATTTTGCGGATGCGTGGCCCGGTGATTTGTCTTGACTGCCGATGGCGTATTGATAGCGTCGCTTGGGTCGTCTTTTCAGGCGTATTCGCTGTTGAATTATTCTTAGGTTCCATCTTCGGGTGTCTGGAGATACATCAGGAGAAGTGGATAAGCCGAAATAGCCTTCGACTGGGTGGCCCAATGGTTGAAGTGTAACTATTTTGTGGCCTTCGCCGAGGAGTATCCCGATTAGGTCAGTGCAGGGGGCTCCTTTTCCCAGAGGAATTGACCCGAGCCAGGTGGACAATCGCGGAGCTTGGTTGTCGTTTGCTAAGGCCGTAGAAGGCGCACCTCGACAAGTTGTATTCCTTTCAGCGCGGGGTGTAGACTTGACCGTTTTGTTTTCGATATGGTCGGGAGGTGCCTTTATTGCTTTTGATCGGGCGGAGCAAAAGATAGTGGCTTACTTTATTTGTTGGGGCCGAGCTGGAGAGGGCCCTTGATCGCGTATATACACATATAGATCCCACCATACGTCGCAGGCCGAGATTGTGCCCTGTAATTTTTAATTTCTGCATTTCGATTACCTTCAAGTTCAGTCTCCGACTCGTGCTACGGCTCGAGCTCTGATTGGCCTTCCAGCTTTTTCCCGCCTGCACGGGAGGAGGGTGATGCCCCTTTGTGTTTATGAACTGAAGCGGTTTTGTGGGAGCGTGGCCCGGAGGTTTGTCTCAGCCGTTGTTAGCGTTGTTTGGGCCGTGCCTTTAGGCGTTTTGTGATCGAATTGCCCTTGGGTTCAGTCTCCGAGTCGGAATCCTGACTCGGGCTTATCTTACCTTCGAGCCCGTTTGGGCTGGCAATAATGATCTTCATTCTCTGCCCTTGGGCGTTTGGCAATTTTCCAGGTCCAGTCTCTGAGTCGCGTTGCGATTTGAGCCGTAATTGACCCTTTAATCTTTCCGGAGGTTTTGTTTGGAGAAAGCGGCATTGCTGTCACTCTCTAGGGAGTATTATGACTTTTGGGCCTAGTCTCCAAGTCGTGTTGTGACTCGAGCTGTAATTGACACTTAAATCTCGTCTGAGCTCTTGGCCAGCGATGGTGGCCATTCTGCCACTTGGTAGTTGAGATATTTTAGTACGAGGCCCGGAGGCTTGCTTAACCGGAGACAATGGCACTTACGTTGTTTGGTCGTGGAGACCTTTTGATATAAGGCCCGGGGGCTTGCTTAACCGGCGACAATGGCACTTACGTTGTTCGGTCGCAGGGACCTTTTAATATAAGGCCCGGGGGCTTGCTTAACCGGCGACAATGGCACTTACGTTGTTCGGTCGCAGCGACCTTTTAATGTGAGGCCCGGAGGCATGCTTAGCCGGCGACAATGGCACTTACGCTGTTTGGTCGCAGGGACCTTTTAATGTAAGGCCCAGAGGCATTCTTAGCCGGCGACAATGGCACTTACGCTGTTTGGTCGTAGAGACCTTTTGATATGAGGCCCGGAGGCTTTTTGTAGGCTTTGTTTCCTCTCGTTAAGGTCTTATTGATTATTTTTCCTGACGCGTCATCGGTTCTAAAAGAACCTCAATTTCAAGTCGTAGTCGGCGATGTTTTGAGCACCTCGGAAGGTTCATAGCCCATAGGTCGAGTAGATCAATGCTTTTGCGATTTTGGAGCCGACGTGGTCGGGACTCGTTTTTTGCCGGTTGAGGGAAGCATGTGTTTAACCGGTTCTTTCCGAAGTAGATTCGGAGGATTTTTTAGCAACAGTCGGGCGTCCCCGAGTCGTGTTTTTTGGGCTATAGCAGCCTTTTCAACCGGAGTCGTGTGCGTTTGGCCGGGGCCATTATTCATCCCGAGAAGCAGTTTTAGCCATCTACACCGAGGGTATGCCCTTTAGGGATTCTTACAAATGCGACGTATAGCCTAAATTGCGGGATTTTTCATGCCTGTTGAGGTCTTACAGTTTGCCATACCTGTTGAGGTCTTACAATGTACGGAGAATAGATCTGGTTTTGCCCAGGCTGCCCGTTAGGTCTTATAGTTTCAGATTTTCTAGTGTGTGGAGATTGGTGGCAGCCTCCGAGTCATTGAGTTTGCTTGAAGACAACTTTTCATGAGCTCGGAGCTGCTTCTGGGGGCTTGATGAGCCCGGAGTTGTTTTTCGGGGGCTTGGTAAGCCCGGAGTTCTGACCCTGGGGTCATGTAAGTTGCCGAATTGCTCATTTGAGTCTTCGAATATATCCGGTCAGTTTAGGCTTGAATACCGCCTTTTACAGACTTGGAGCCATATCGTGAGGGCTTTTTGAGCCCAGAGCCCCGACCCTGGGGTCGTGGGGGTGCTGAATTGTTTAAGTCTCCGAGTGTTTCGGGACGCATTTGATGGAGAGGTTTTTTTGCTGAGGATAAGCCGAAATATTTTTCTTCGAGGCGTCAAATGCATTAGAAAATATTCTTTATTGCTTGTCGAAAATATAAGTTGTAAATACATGTTGTCTTGTTGCTGCGAGTCTGGTCCACATGGGTGTGACTCCCCAGATTATCCGATGTGCTTGTGTGATTCCATACTGGAAAATTTCTAGAGAGATCATGGATTTGTCGGGTCCCTTCTCCGGGGACATGCAGTTTTGCTAATAATCTTGTTGGCGGAACCTTCTTCCTGATAGAAACCCGATCGAGGAAAGAATGCCTGGCGGGCCCCATGGTGGCCGCGGATCCTCGATCGGGATCCAGATCTACTGAATGCCTCAGCTGGCTGCCTGCCTATAGATTAGCAACGAGAAAGGAAAGGAAATGATAAAAGGAAACTTCGTTCTGGAGTAGGCCCTGTGGCAGTCGTATTCCTCGCCCGGCTAGGCTTGGCCGAGGACGTGATTGTCCTTGCCTTTTGACCTCATTTGAGGGTAACGCCGGTCATGGGCATAGGGCGAGGGATCTCCTCCTGTCGCTTGTAGCTAGATGCTTTGACTCCGCGTCTGTCATGGGGTTTTATACCTTTGGAGGAGTAGGGCCGGAATTGCGTCCCGGCGATGTATTCGTCGTTGTCTGTACAAAGCGTCTGCGCCCTGCGTCGCTCGACGTATTAGCCCGAGCTCAGGCGGGCCGTGCAGGGGGAGCGATTTGGTCGTTGTGGCAATCGCCATTGGGGACATACCAGCGATCCGGCCCGAGAGCAGCGTTGGTCCGGATCGTCCTATTGACTTTGGCCCGACATCGTCGGTATAACTTTGGCTGATACACCTGTAGCCATAAATATTTGTTTTATTTGAAATGAGTTTGAATAAAAGAAGGGATTAGCGATGCATTAATGTGAAGCCGAGGTGGAATCTCGGCGTCCTTTTCCTCGAGCGAGAGGGTGTCCTTGGGGAGCATTCCCTTTCTGGTGACGGGCACTTGCATTCTACGTTCTACGAATCTTAGCGGGGTGCCGCCATCCTTTATCAATTGTGACGACATGCCGCAGCTTGCCGCCTCTATTTTGTCCGATTTCCCCTTGTCCTTGGAGCTGGATCTGGGTTTGCTTGCTTGGCGATGCTTTGTGGTTACCTTTGTTGGATGGCGTAGTTGCTGCTTTTTTGGCTCTGTAACTCCGAGCATTTCGTGATTCTCGTGGTGGGCCATGGTTTCCTTGGAGGGGTTTTGGTTCAATAGATCCGAGCCACCCGGATTTCCCGGCTTTACTTATGGTGACCACTATGCTTGGAACTGCAACGTTAAAATTGAGCTCTATCGGGCGAGGTTTCCTTGCCGGTTGCGTCTCGTTGAATCTGGTACCATTGGAGGTTCCTCGAAGGTGTCATCTTCGGGCTATTGCCTCGTTATTGCGAGATGCGCTGTACCTCGGATCGTCTCCTCCATTCGTGCCGTGTGGATGATGGCTCCAATCATTCAATGCCGGCTTCTCTGTTGGGACTCTGCCTGGATACGCCGATCCCGAGGAGGTTTTTCGAGGGTTGTCCACGGCTCTTACTTGGGTCCGGTGTTGGTTGCTGGTATATGACCAGGCCTCGACCGGATATTCGACTAAGCTTCGCTTGAACTGCTCTAGAGTCGTCGGGTATGCTTTATTCGGGTTTAGGGCGAAGGTCCGTGCCATCCCACTATTCGGGACCGGGAGTGGTCTCGCTTGCTCTGTCGGGGAGCGGGTGCGGCTTTTCGTGATACTTTATTTCTTCTTCTTCCGGCCTTCGGTGTACTGGGCCCTTCTGGTATTTTTTTGATGGCGTTGGCGTGTGCTTCCATGGATCGCGCTAGTACGGTGAGCGGGTCCCCGAGATTAGATGTCGAACAATGATGTCGCGTTGTGGTTTCTTCCGGGGGAATTTCTTCAAATCTCCTCGTCAGGACGGGCCCGAGTTCTCCATTTTGGAGGTTGCCGTTCCTGGACGGGCGTGCGTGTGTTGATGCACCTGTGAGGACTTGGGGTCCTGTCACTCCCAGGGAATTTTGTTGTTTCTGACTTCCGCTAAATGAGTCCCGGGATCGTATCTCCGGAAGACGGTTGTTGTAGGAGTCTCCGCGAGCGTGAGTCGATCTTTACGATAGTGTCTTCCAGCATCCTCACTGTTACAGGATAGGTTGTTGGTTCGTCGTTGCCCGATACCTCGGGTACTGGCTCGAAGCGAGGAGATATTTTGGGTGCTGCCGCGCCGAGAGTCTCTGAGCGGCTCTATAGCTGAGAGATAGCCAAATGTTGTTCCCCGCTGTGCAGCGTACGAGTCCGCGTCCGCTCGAACCGATCTAGATGCATTATCGAGGTCCTGCAGTGTCGCGCCAGCCATTAGGACGACCATATTGTTTTCTTTGCGATTTTTGGGGTTATCGTCCTCGATTTCCCTTATCGAGCTGATCATTAACCTGAAATCGAAAGATCTTGGGAAAGAAAAAGTGTGAAAGATATCGTGCGTTTAAGTGACGAAACTAGCAAGAAAATAATCACTATTATTTTTAGCCCCACGGTGGGCGCCAAACTGTTTACCGTGAAAATGGTAACAACAACTAAATTTGTAAATGGGATTCTAAAAATACGTGATCTATTCCCGAGCTAGTTTGTAAGGGTGATTAGTGATAAAACATGATGTAAGACAATAAAGATCGAGTTAGTAAAAGCGATAATCGAACCAGTAAGGGGACGTTCCCGGGCGTAGAGCAAGCCAGTAGATACCTCGGGACCAGGCCTCGAGCCTATCTCGGGCTTATCGAGGGCAGTCGGGAAGGGGGTAACAGATAAAGTTATAAATAAGTAAGGCTCTTATACTATCAATTTCGAGCTAAATGATGGAGAACAAACGAAGAAACTATAAAAAGCTTAGGTGACCTCGGGGTCGATGAACACTGATAACTTAGAAGAAAGAAAGAGAGAGAGAGAGAGATTATTGCATTATGGAGAAGTGGAGCAACATCCGCCCCTTACAAGGTAGGGCGAGTCCCCCTTATATAGGCGAGGGGACTCGGTAAAGTACATATATATTATTTACAAGAGTAGGAAGATGGGACGGCCTGATGCCAGTCCTCTCAGTAGGCTATAGATAGACCGGCCCTGTCAGGTGTAGCCATGTGCGTAAGAGACATTTTCTCTTATCCTGACCTCGGGCCCTGCTTCCTTCGATTCGGACCTCGATGAGCCTTGAGGCCGAGAACTCGATCGTGGCCTTCCACCCTCGGGGTCTCGGGGAAGGCTTCCAAAATTGTCTTGATAGCAAAAATCAAGTCTTCTGATTTTACCACGTACAACAATTGATGAAGAGAGAGTTGGAAATCAAATTAAGAGATGAAAATAATGGGTAATGAAGTCCAAAAAATGCAAAGTACTTAGGGAAGTATAAGTCACTATTATATTGTTCTCCTACCCGTTCCCTAGGCAACATTAAAACCCGTTAAAGTCCTATTTTATTCTATTCGAGCATACTTAATTAGTAGAGATGTACATAATGGGCAAGCCTATGGTTCTTTGTGCATACATGTGAATTTCTTTGTGAGTGCGAGAGTTGTGCTTTGATGCTAAGTCCTTAAATTATATTCATTCTTTGATTTGAGAGTATGGACTATTTCTTCTTGTAAGGGCACTTGTTTCATGATAGATAGCTGGTGTTAATAGCTTTATTTGACATAGTAGGTGCGTGAGCTTAAAGTTGGTGAATTAGAGTCACTCTCTGAGGTTAGGAGGGTAGAAAATTGTTGTTTGTTTGTGACCTGTATATCTTGTACAATGATCATGAAGTGTATATTCTATGGTTTGAGTTGCTACAGGGCCTAATTGTTAGTATCGACCGAAGTAGTGGTGTTTCTAGGCTTGATTTATGGAGAGTGATTTAAATGCTTATTCGAGGACAAGCAAGAGTTTAAGTGCGGGGTGGTGATATTATACATATTTTCATAAGTTTCGATATTAATTTACTGGTATTTTTACCGCTTTTTGGTTATATTTGATATCAATTATGCCCAGCTTAATTTGATTACTGAGTTTTACACTTATTTGGTGTTAAAGATTAATGTAGGCACTTTGGATAAGAAAATTGGAGCAAATATGATAAGTTGAAATGAAAAGCTATGCATCATGTCCACAGTAATGCTGAACTTAGGTAATTCGAAGCATGACAAGCGTCGATATATGTTGAGAATCCAAAATAGCATGAAGACAAATAATCCATGAATTTAAAAGGTGAAGACATTACCTTAAGTGAAGATGGGAATAGAGGATACCCGAAAGGAATTAAAGACTATTGAAGTAAATGTTAGGCAGAATTCACTTAAGCCTAATGAGCTAAGAGCAAGGCGGCAAGAATTGAAAAACGCTACTGCCTCCAACGCCAGGGCCAGCGCGACCCACTGCCCTGGAAGCTGGGTGACGGGGTATTCTCCTATTTCGCTGGGGACAAGGTTATTTCAGCCCTACACGGCCCAACTCGTATAAAAGGGTTCTAAACCTAATTTGGAGGATATCTAACATACTTTGAAGGAGAGTTCACGTAGGGGAACAGACACTACGCTTGGAGGAGGCTTCTAACTAGTTTTTCTTCTCTTCTCTTCTTTTAGTTTCATAGTTTATTAGTTCTAGAGTTGTGGGGTGCTGCATGAACGTTGTAGTTTGAAGCTTGAATTATTCTTATAATTGTATCATATTGGTTTATTTATTCAATCTTGCGCTTAACTATTTGATTGCTTGATCACCAATTGAATACTACTTATGAATCTATGATTGAACTTGGAGGAGGGAATTTTAGATTGCAAATAGGATTTAATAGAGCAAGATCTTGAACTCAAGCATCGGAAATGAATTTGCGGTTAGGATAGGAATATACCTAATTGCCTTGCTTGGTTATTATACGGGAATTATTAATGTGTTTTTGTTAATCCTAATTCCATTGGAATATAGGCGGTACGTTAGCTTGAATAGAAAAGTATTACTTCGGGAGAATACTACGAGTTACTTTAACCATGTCAATCAATAAACCAGATAAATTAATTAGAAAATTTAAGTGAAAGACTCAACGAGATTGTTAGCTAACCATAGCTCTAGAATATCGGCTCCCATTGAATTCCTATCTAATTTTGTCAACTTGTTTCCTTCAATCTCTTAGTTTGTTACCCTAGATTAGTTGTAGTTAGTAATCTTTAGAAAAGTGCTTGAATAGATTAATTGTCTTAGTTTAGTAAATAGTTAATCACAAGTTCCTGTGGGTGCGACATCTAGACTGACAATCCTATATTACTTGTACGACCACGTATACTTGCGTCTGCGTTTGGGAGCAATAAATTTTTGGCACCGTCATAAGGGAAAACCATCCAACACTACATCAGTATCATTATCACAACTCGATAGTGCCCAACTAACATCGAGCACTCAACATCTGGTACGG
The DNA here is from genome assembly GCF_001879085.1 of Nicotiana attenuata. Classification (NCBI taxonomy): domain Eukaryota; kingdom Viridiplantae; phylum Streptophyta; class Magnoliopsida; order Solanales; family Solanaceae; genus Nicotiana; species Nicotiana attenuata. Next base: position 107,896 of record NW_017670962.1, read on the forward strand.
ATGAATGGAAACAAATTGAAGATATAGGCTTCAATCTGAGGTAAAATTGCACGATAAGGAATCAAGGAAGAGAAAGTTTCCTAAAGCCTAAAGCCTCTCTAAGATAAGTATAGACGTCACTGTATCGATCTGTAAGACTCTACTAGGCCTAATCATGACTCGTGATACCTATGCAACCTAGGGCTCTAATACCAACTTATCACGACCCTGAAACCCATCAAAGCCATAACAGCGCCTAACACTTCTTTCTAGGTAAGATGACATCACTAATAGGAAATAAACACCAATAATAATAGGAAATAGCCTCAAATATGGAATAGGGTAGATAACTACCGCAATATAGTGATACAGTGAAATACCATCGTAGAACCTGGTGTCAACGAGTACACGAACTCTATAGAGTAAATAAGTACAATGGTTTTGATAACGATACAATTTACTTAGACAAGCTTTTCATATATAAATATCAATGAATCAACTTCCACATAACTCACCTAGACATGCATTTAATAAGATAGAACTGTCATTTCAAGCTCTAAATATCATAGACATATCAAACACCAATTAGCAAGAGTAATAATTCAACCCTATGCATACATGTCAGGTTGTAACGACCAGGCCAGTTGTTTTGAGAGTAATAACCCCGATCCCCTATTAACTAGTTTCCCCGTATCTATTTTCTGCTATTTGGTTTTGGTTTTTGGAGTGTTTTGGGACACTTAGTCCCTAAATGGGAGCTTAAGTCTTAGAATTTGGACCGTAGTCGGAACAGTATGAAGACGGATCCGGAATAGAATTCCGTCGATTCCGTTAGATCCGTTGGGTGATCTTGGACTTAGGGGTGTGTCGGGACAGTGAATTGGAGGTCTGTAGCTAATTTAGGCTTGGAATGACGAAAGTCGAATTTTTGGAGACTTTGACCCGAAGTGGACTTTTTGATATCGTGGTTGGATTCCGATTTCGGAAGTTGGAGTAGGTCCATAATGTTGAATATGACTTGTGTGCAAAGTTTGGGGTCAATCGGACGTGATTTGATAGGTTTCGGCATCGGTTGTAGAAGTTCGAAGATTCAAGTTCATTAACCTTGAATTGGTGTTCGATTCATGTTTTTGTTGTTGTTTGATGTGATTATAAGGTTCGACCAAGTTCGTATGGTGTTTTAGGACTTGATGGTATCTTTTGTTGAGGTCCCGAATGGCTCGGGTGAGTTTCGGGGTGAGTTTTGAGCAAGTGCGGGCTTTTCGGCACTCTAATGTTGTTCTGGGGGTCTTTGGAAGTGCAGACCACACATTTTTGGAGTGCTGAGGCAAAAGGGAAGTGTGGACACAATTTTGTGTGCGGCCGCATTTCAGGCCGCAGAGGAGTGTGCGGGCCGCACAATTTTGTGTGCGGCCGCTCTCAAGAACTCTCAGATTCGCTGGTCCGACTTCGGAAGCTTATATCTTTTGATATACAAAGAATTTTGAGATGATGAAAAAATAAAATTTGTAGCCCTTCGTGTCTAGTTATCATAAAGGTAAGGAAGTCATCATTTGGACATATGTAGAGAAAGTTATGGCCAAAGTACTAATGCCTGGCAGTGCAGTCACCAAGAGAGTGCGGCCGCACAATTGTTGTTCAACCGCAGGAGCTGAGACGTGCGGCTGCGCTTGGAATTGTGCGGACCACGCATGGTGAGTTCAGAGAATGTACTATATAACTGAGGCTTAGAATATTATTTCGTTTTTGGACCTTGGGAGCTCGGTTTGAGACGATTTTTCGTGGGTTATTCAAGAAATTTATCAGGGTAAGTGATTCTAACTCGAATTTGGTTAATATACATGAATATATCACTAATTTCATCATTTAGTTAGTACTTTGAGATGGAAATTTGGGAAAAATTGTAGAAACTTCATAAACCACAAATTGAGGATTTGAAGGTCGAGTTGTGATCGGAATTGGCTAATTCTGGTATGGTTGGACTCGTGAGTGAATGGGTGTTCATATTTTGGGACTTTTACTCGATTTCGGGATGTGGGCCCGGGGAGGCTTTTTGGGCATTTTTCTAATTTCTTGCTTTAGCTTTGATTTAATTAGCTAGATTAGTTTCTTGTAGCTATATTTACGTTATGTAATTGATTTTGCTAGATTTGGGCCACTCGGAGCCTGATATTCATGGGAAAGGCATTGTGTATGTTTGATTGAGCTTGGTTCGAGGTAAGTGGCTTGCCTAACCTTGTGTGGGGGAACTCCCCTTAGGATTTGGTATTGTTTTGATATATGAGCGTTGTGTACGTGAGGTGACGAGTATGTACACGGGCTAATTGTTGTAAAAACTTGATTTTCACTGAGTAATAACCTGTTTTTCTTCTTATTTGAGTTATATCAGCATGTGTAGTATCCTGTTAGCTTAGAAGCCTGTTTACTTGCCTTAGTTGCTTATCTAAACTCTATGTAGCATGTTTAGTGAAATTCCTGTTTTTCCTTGACTGGTACTTAGTCGAAATTGTAGGTTTTCTTGATATAGTTATTATTTCCGTTGTTTGAGTTGGATATTTACTTCGGGACAACGGAACGGTATTTTGGTAGATCCCCCTGTTTTGCATATTTACTTTGGGACTACGGAACGGTATTCCGATAGATCCCCCTGTTCCGCATATTTACTTGGGACTGTGGAACGATATTCCGGTAGATCCCCCTATTTTGCATATTTACTTTGGGACTATGGAACGATATTCCGGTAGATCCCCCTTCACATTTATGTTTGGGACTACGGGACGGTATCCTAGGAGATCCCCTGTTGTTATCTCTGTGTACCGGCTGTTATTATTCTGTGATTTCATTCATGTTAAATTTTAGTATTTACCTTTATTACGATATTTTGTTCTATCTTATTTGATTATATATATACTAGTAGGGCCCTGACCTGATCTCGTCACTACTCGACCGAGGATAGGCCTTGCACTTAGTGGGTACCGTTGTGGTGTACTCATGCCCTTCCTACACATGTTTTTTGTGTGCAGATGCAGGTATCGCTTATCAACCGCATTATCAGTGAGGCGAGACAGTTGTAGAGACTTCAAGGTATATCTGCAGCGTCCGCAGACCTTGGTGTCCCTTTCTACTTTTCCCGATGTGAAACACTTCTTGTATTTCCTTTTGTTAGACTCTGAAGTATAGAGAGACTATTTTCTTCCTGTAGTTTGTGACTCATCATGTTTCGGGTTTTGGCATATTGTGTATTTCTGAGTAATTGGTTATTGTACATGCCAAGCAGTATGGAATTTAGTTACATTTAGTTGTCAAAAATTATGTTATCATTTTATTATTTCGCAAATGTTAGGCTTACCTAGTTTTAGAGACTAGGTGCCGTCATGACGGTTCACGGAGGCAGAACTTGGGTCATGACACAAGTATACATGCCATATCAACAAAGAATCACAGTTTAAATATTAGTATACAAACTCTTAGCACATTAAAAGTGTCAAGCACACAGTGACCCTCAATCATAGTCTTAGGACTCTCACGGTGCACGACAATATGCCCATGGATCCTTACACATACACACATATAAACACTCTCAACAGTCTATAGGTGTCTGACATAAGCCTCTCACACAGCATTTAATGTGTGCCTGCACTCATAGGGCCCAAAGTAACATGGGTTATCACCTGACTCTGGTGGGGCAGATCCTAGCCCAAGCACATAATCAGATCAAAAGTCAACGATCATCATAACTCAACCCAAACGGCCTGGTACACACATCAACTCAATATTAATACACTAAGCCCAATGCGGGGGCCTAACATACGTGTCACCTCAATTTCAAAATCATCACCACTTTATGGACCCGTTTTAGTCATTAATTTGCTCAAACATCAATTCGCTAATGTCTCACAGTATCAGTAATCAATATACCGCTCAAATTATGCCAACGTGCCACAAATCCACTCAAAAGCATATCACACAAGTAAGGACGACAACAACATGTGAGATGCCATGTAAGAAGTAACAACGATGACGATGTAACATGCAAATATAATATCATGACTGAAAAGTGTGACTACAGCTAAGGCAAATAACTCAACATAGCAATAATAGCCCTATCATGCCTCATTAATTAAGCAAATAGCATAGACATGATTTTTGACGTGGATAATAGCTCACATAGTCATACAAACGGAAAAAACACATAAATAACAGGGCATGATAGCAAAACAAGCCACGTAATAGCCTAAGGTCTACCCGGATCATAAATTACCTCGGTGCACGCATATACGCCCATCACCGAGCATGTGCGCCACCCCCAACATATCTGAAATATCATAACCAACTAAAAATTTACCCTCAAACAAAGTTTAGAAAAGTTATTTACCTCATCCGCTAGTCTTCAACCTTAAATCGCGCCAAAACCTCAATCTAGCTCTCCAACAGCGGAAATCCAAGGCAAATATAATCCAAGGAAGTCTACAATGCTATAGGAAACAGTCAGAATCCATAAAGCTTCAGCATTCGAAGAAATTCCCAAAACTTGGGCCCACGTCTGAAATATTAAAAAAAAACCAAAGTTCGATGACCCATAACCTATCGAGTCCAAATCGATGCTCAAATTCGCAAAATGCACTCTCTTAAAGTGTTGACAAAACCCCTAATATTCTCATGTAGATTTTATCAACCAAAAGCCAAAATCAAGAGTATATTCATGAATAATAATAAAATTCAAGCTAAAAACACTTACCCAATCCAGGTGGGTGAAAGTCGCCTAAACAATCGCTCCAATCCGAGCTCCCAATCTTATAAAAATTAAAATGAGCCAAACCCTCGAAATAAATACACTACCCAATGATTCTCACTTTTACTAATTTTCTGTCGCATATGCAACACCACATTTGCGGCCAAATCCTAAACATACGAAAACCACTTATGTTCCCGACCTTCCGCTTCCATAGACAATCCTACGCTTCTATGGATCTGCTTTTGTGGACAGGGCTCCGCACCAGCGAAATCGCTTCTGCGCTAACTGTTTCGCAGATATGGGCTTCCGGATCCTCAGTCAACTCCACTTCTGCAATAATTCCTTCGCATCTACGCTAATGAAGATGTGCACAAAGCTCCATTTTTGCGAACATGTCCTGACCCAGCCCTTATTCGCATATGCGACCAGTTATCTGCACCTACTGACTCTCACCTGCACATCAAATCTCGCAGGTGCGATAATACTAGACCATATTTCCAACCTTCTACCAAATGATATGTTACACTCCATGTTTCCGTAGGTCAAAGTACGCCATATGTAAATTGATGTAAGATCAAAAAGGGATGAAATCCTTCTACAAGGCTAAGGAAGGTTTATCAAAGTATTAGGTAAGTTAGGATGAATGAGGCTTTTCAATCATGGTTTAAATGAGTTTAAAGTCTTTATATGTCTATATATGATGTTTGGATATGAAATATAAAGTTTTGGAAAAATCGGATTTAAGTTGTGGAAAAACTGACTAAGGATTTGCCTTGTAATGAAGCGTTTTGAGCAATACATTTCATGTGTTATATGAGGTCTTTTCGGGACATATTATATACCAAAATGAAGGTCTTGGAACCTAGTTTCCAATGGTCCAAACCATTTATTCATACGACATCGGCAGAGAAATATGGATTTATAAAGTAGGGTCACCAAGTCACGTTGCCGCACTTCGGCGAAACTGGCAGGTTTATAGGCAAAGCTGCGACGCAGTTTTATCCCAATATGTTGAGAGTTACATGGATATATTTAAATGTAATTAAAGTCCTATGTGTCTAGTTTCCAACGCTGCAAACCGTTTGTCAATACGATATCAGAGTAGAGAGATACAAATGTCTGAAGTGGCACCGCTCAAGCTGCCAAGCAGGCAGCTTACCCACCTGCCTGGAGAATTGAGGCGGTGGGCTTATAAGTTGTATTTACACATTACATTTCGTCAATATATAGAGATTTCTTACACCAAAACATTCTCAATCTCTCCAAGAACTGGTCCAAGATCTCAAAAACCAAACTCAAGAGAAATCAACACAAATCATCATCAGAGGTGTTAAAGACTACAAGAGAATGCTTCTATGATGTTGTGGTGTGATTGAGGGCTATTGTGAGCTAAGTTGAGATAGGGTTTTGATTTTTAACTGCTGTACAAGGTATGTATAACATCTTCTATATTGTGCCTAAGGTTAATCTTGTGTTGGTTGTGTTGTTTGAGGGAAAACCCATAAGATAGCACTTGAAAGAACATGGGATATGGTTGTCTTTTTGGCTGGACTGTTTTGTGGCTAAATATATGGTTTGTGATTGTTGGAAATTGTGATAAATAATTTGATAATGTTGTGGCTTTGTTAAGCTTTTCTAAGTGTTAATTGAGTTGATTGAAGAAGAAACGATGAAAAACAAGTGATTGACAATAAAAATTATGGTGCTAGACGTATAGGGCTGTTTTGGAAGGCATTTTGTGGATATTTTAAATTAGAAATGGTATGGTACATATAAGTATGATGTTCTGAAGGTTGTAAAATAACTTATGGAATAAGAGTTGGATTCAAGTTATATCTTGTTATGAGTAAAACCGAGCTTACCGCTCAATATGATTGTTACGATGATTGGAGAAACTCATATTGGATTATATTGGTGTTGTTTCTATTGTTGGTTATAGTTGTTGTTGTTGGACCGTTGATGAACTTTAGTGGTCTTTGGGATGTATTAAAAAATAAGGGAGTTGCCTCCTGATTTTCCTTAAGTCATACGACTAGCCAAATACGATGGTACGACATTATATGCTAACGGAAATATCATTTCACTTGTTGTGGATGCAAGAAGTTGTGTTGAGCTTGGTTGAGTAATAAGGAAGACATCATAAAGGTATGTTAAGGCTAAACCTTCCTTCTTTTGTCATGATCCAAGTAACGATACATAAACGTAATGCTATTCCATAAGTGGTTCTACTCTTAGCAGTTAAGGATGTCTATGTTATTCATTCCTGTAAAGTGATATTCAAGCATGTATAAGCATATTCAAGCATGATAAAAATGTTAATGTTTATAATATAGTGATACATGCATCTTCATTTACTTAACATCGTGCTACGACCGCTTGGGCAGACATGCATCTTCATTTACCACCATGCTATGGTCGGTTGGGCAGACATGCATCTTCATTTACCACCAGACTACGTCCGGTCGGGCAGTTACCACTGGTCAGTTGGGCATTCATGCATCGATATGGATAATGGTCCCAAAGAGGTTATATATATATACATATAAGTATAATATGTATGCATATACGTAGCACTTCATAGGTTCAGGTGATTCTTATATCTCTTTCATTAATGTTGACTTATTATTATGTTTCAGTTCTGCCTTACATACTCGGCACTTTATTTGTATCGACGTCCCATTTCCTGGGGCACTGTGTTTCATGCCACTTTGGTGTAGATAGGCGAGGTGAGGACCCTCCACTGTAGGCTGCCTCCAGATATCAGCTTTTAGTTGGTGAGCTCCACTTCTTCCTGGAGTATTGCCGAGTCACGTTCTATATATGTTATTTTGTTTTATGAGGATGTCAGTAACTCTGTCCCGACTTATATATTATGGTCATGTTTTCCTAGAGGCTTTGCAGACAGTGTCTTGTGTATAGTTAGGTATGACATGTCAACGTCCTTGTCGGCCCCTGTGTATCTATATAAATCTTTTAGAATTAGTTATGTGAGTTAAGTTCTAATATTGTTACTTATATATATAGATGTGGCCTATCATGGCCCGTGACGAGTTTAATAGTGAATAAGGATAAGGTACGTGGCGCTCGGTTGAGTAGGCACCGGGTGCCAGTCGTGGCCCCTCCAATTTGGGTCGTGATATGATCTGAAATTAATGTGGAACACACCCGAGCCCCGCGGGACCCCGCCGATCATACCATCTATTCCTAAAATATAACACGGACTAGAGGTATAAAATCACACAAACTAACATTAAAATCATAAATTGCACATCAATCCAAACTTAATGAACAAATCAAACATCCAACATCCAATTCACATGCCGAACCTTGTCTAACCAACTCGGAATGACCTAAAATTTTGTACACAAGTTCCAAATGACATAACCAACCTATTCTATAAGGACCTGATAGGTCTTTTTGAGATTTAGCATTCCATTCAGTGGTTTAAGGTCTTGAGAAACTTCCTATTATATATTAGGACTTGTTGTATGGTTGGTTTCGATTTTCGGGCGATTCGGGGTTGATATGGAAGGATGATTCTCCTTTTATAAGCTTAAGTGGTAAGAGTTGACCGGAATTTAACTTTTTTGCAGAAGACTTCAAAATGGTGTTTTGATGATTTCAATAGCTTCGTATGGTAATTTTGGACATAGACGTATGTTCGGATTTGGATTTGGAGGTCCGTAGGTTGATTTGATGCTTCTTGGCGAATGTTGGAAAGTTGAAGGTTTGGAAGGTTAAGAGGTTTGACCGCGAGTTGACTTTAATGATATCGGTTTCGAATTGGTATTTCGAGAGATTGTATAGCTCAGTTGTTTCATTTGGGACTTGCATGCAAAATTTAAGGTTATTCCGGGTTGATTTGATATGACGGTGCGAGTTGTAGAGGTTGAAAGTTCATTAGTTTATTAAGCTTGAATTGAGGTATGATTCGTAGTTTTGATGTTGTATGATGTTATTTGAGGCCTCGAGTAGGTCCGTGTTATGTAATGAAACTTGTTAGTATGTTTGGACGGGGTCTCGGGGGCCTCGGCTGTGTCTCAGATGGACTACGAGCAACTTCCTCCAATTTTGGGTTTCTGGTTCTGATATCTAGTGCCTTGTTATTTGTAATCGCTAGTCAAATGTCGTGTTCACGTACGCAATTTGGAGACAGGCAATATTTTTTCTTCGTGTTCGCGAATATGTGGCAGCGTTCGTGGAGCTTGGGAAGTCAGCTCTTCGCGGTCGCGAAAGGAGCTTCGCGTTCACATAGTGGGAGATACTAGCTAGGCACCAAGCATTTTACCCTTCTGTTTGCGTGATAGAGGCTGCGTTCGCATGGAGAAAGTGAGGCAAGTGTTTGCATTCTCGTAAGGTCTTCCGCATTCGCGTAGCACGTTTTTGGCAGCTGATGATATTGTTCTTCGCGATCGCGTGGGTATTTCCGCGATTGCAATGTATATTACCTGGGCAAAATTTAAAAGCATCTATTTTAAGGGTTATGAGTTAGAGAGCTCGATTTTGGGCGATTTCGGAGGGAATTTTCACGATTTGGATTGGGGTAAGTATTCTTGACTCGGATTTTGTTATATTTCATGATTTCATATTTGTTTTTATCATTAAATTAGTGATTTGAATTGGAGGAATTGGGGATTTTTGAAAAACTTTCTATAACACAAAAATGATGATTTCAAGGCTGATTTGATGTCTGAATTGGATAATTTTTGTATGGTTGGACTCATATCGCAATGGGTGTTCGGATTTTGTGAGTTTTGTTAAGTTTCAAGATGCGGGCCCAGGGTTGACTTTTTGGTTTTCATTAAAGATCAAAACTTTATTATCCGAAATTATTTCCTATGGCTTTTATTTATGATATTAAGTTATTTTGGCTAGATTCGAGCTGTCCGGAGGTTGTTTCACACGGGAAGGTCTTTTTAGGGTATTGATTTAGCTTCTTTGTGGTAAATATCTTGCCTAACCTTGTTTTGGGGAACTACCCATTCGGATTTGGGTTGATTGTATTGTCTAAATCATGTGGAAGACGTGTACATAAGGTGAGGAGTGTGTACCCGACCTTATATGTGGAAATTGAATGGATTAGTCTCTTAGGCTTCTTATATGCATTTAATTGAATTTGTCATTTCATGTTCTACATTCCTTTGTTAAATTTATTTTTACATGCTTTAATTGAAGTTGTTAGCACATGTTCTATCCTTACTTTTCAAGTTTACTCTTATATGCTTTATTTGAAGTTGTTACCTTTTATCGTGACATTACGTCTTTCATTGTTAAATTATTCTTATTTGTAGTTGCTATTACATGATATCCTTTTGTTGTCAAGTTATTCTCATGCATTTATACGTAGTTTCTAGTTCATGCCATCTCTTTCATTGTTAGCTTATGTCATACACTAGAATTCGAAGTTGCCATTTCATGGAAATACTTTCATTTTTTAGTTTGTTCTAAAGCAATTAATTGAGGTGGAAGTTATTGAAAGCCATTAACATGTTCTAGTTGAAGTTGTAGTTTAATGGAGTATTGTTCATTGTCGAGTTATTTTTCCCTGTTCATTTTGTTGCTATTGAGATTCTTGTACATGTTGTGGTTGAGTCGTGGGCTATATGTTGTGGTGATATTGGTATTGTTATTTTTGAAAAGGTTGTGGCCTATGGGCACTTGTGGTACGAGTTGATATGTCGTGTGGTTATGATGTTAGCACATGAGATTTGTTTTGTGATTTAATTGTTATTATGCAGAGCATAAGGGTGGCACCTCACTATTGTTGATTGTGCAGAGTGATACTGTCACGACCCAAAATCTCACCACAGGCGTCGTGATGGCACTTAGTCTCTAAGACTAAGTAAGCCGATCATAATAACAATTCAAGCCATTTTTTTATATTTATAATCGAAATCAATAGCAGAAATAAAGATACAACCTCCCAAGACTGGTAATAATGAGTCACGAACTCTAACTTAATACATGTTGTTGATACCCAATTTTCCCCTATATATTTTAAATATGCATAAAGACCTTCAAAATAGCATATACATGCATATATAAGCATGCACAAGGTTTCTATAATTTTCCTATATTTTTAAAGCTTTTTAATTGATTTATTTTCTTCTCTTTTATTCGTAAAACCCACAATAAATTATTCCCCAAATTATTATTATGGTGATTTATTCATTTGATTTTTATACTTATACCAAAATTTAATTAATATAATTTTTATGCATTTTTATACTCATTTGGTATTTTTCGAGCTAAATTGCATATAATTGCAATGTTAGCACATTTTATTGTATAATTATATTTTATATACGTAAAATTGNTTGAGTCCTGTTATCAATGTTTTCGTGTTTGTGAGTCAAGTCTGAAATTGAATAGTTGAATCCATTTGAAGCTGTCTTTACCGATTTTCCTTAGTTCTTAAACTAGAAGTCTGCTAGAAGTGTTCTGTTGATATTGCTGAGCTTCATTGTTGCATGCTTTGTGGTGGGTCTGCTGAATTTTAAATCAAGCGATCACATATTACTGTGCTTTGTGAATAGATGTGTAGGGGGCATGTTGTTTTAGTCTGATCTGATACTCGAGATATAGTTTAAATCAAATTTACTCTGTTTGTTTTCTTGTAGTTTTGTCAAGGGTCACCTGTTCTTATTTGAAATTCTAGGTGAATCAAAAGCGCATAAGGAATAAAGTAGTTCAAATGGATCACGTGGGGCACATAAGTGTGTTTTTTTTTGCTTATTTTTACTATTGGCAGTTGCTTTCCCTCAATGCTCGCATCTCCTGAATGTTTGAATACTCTCATGGCCATTGTGAATGCGTTGATTTCGTTGGTAGGTTTATAGTTTGAAATTGTTCCTTCTGTTACTTGTTTGAGGTTTTCAAATGTACAGAAGTTATCTTCATTGCTTCTTTGAACTGGGAAAACCTTCTCATGGCACCCTCAAAGGCAATCCCTCTTAACTTCAAAATGGTAGCAGTTTATGTGCAGAATTGAGTCTTGGCTCATCCAGCAAAGGAGAGAATCCTACCCTCTTGATCGTATATGTGTTGCTAATTTGCAGTTTCTGAGCAGTACTTAAACATTAAAACCATACAGCAGAGCTCTAAGAGATTGTTGTTTATCTCGTCCTAATTTGGCATGTATTGTTTTTCTGAATCTGTTTTTTTTAGTTCAAACAAACTTTGTATTCTATTAACAGTGCTTGATTTAGTGTGATACTTTGATCAGTTTGATATGGCAGTACCCCATTAGAAAGCTTTTGTTTCCAAGCAGAGTTGTCCTTAATTGACCCTAGAAAGAGAAACTGTATAGAAGTTATGGTTGTCTGTACTATCTGAGAGCTCAATTTGGACAATGTCATATAGTCCGAGGTGCGCCATGCCAAATAAAAGCTCAGAATGCATGGCCCTCGCTTTATTTAATCTTGAATTGATCCTCAAATTCCAAGGCGTGCCATTTAGCAAATTTCATGGCTCTCGCAAAGTTCAAACACGTAGTTGCTTTAGGCGCGTGTTTAATAATATTACTTTCTTAAACTCGGGTGCACATTTATATGACTCAAATCCAAATCCTAACGAAGTTAAAATATGTCATAATCACGGGTGCATTTATGTGACGTGGTTCGAGACGTGTTTTAACGACGTTGCAATCTTCTTTAATTAAAATGAATAAAAGCGATTAAAAGTTAAAATTTGCACATAGGTTCATAATTGTTTAAAATCAGATAATTCAGGCAGAATATGACAGTTGAGCGACCGTGCTAGAGCCACGGAACCCGGGAATGCCTAACACCTTCTCCCGGGTTAACAGAATTCCTTACTCGGATTTCTGGTTCGCGGATTGTTAAACAGAGTCATTCTTTTCCTCGATTCGGGATTCTAAACCGGTGACTTGGGACACCATAAATCTCCCAAGTGGCGACTCTGAATATTTTAAATAAATCCCGTTTCGATTGTCATTTCAAGTTGAAAATAACTCCCTTATTATTATATCCCTTCACGGGGTGTAAAAAAAAAGGAGGTGTGACACATGGCCGGGAACCACACTAGTAGATCTTGGGGGGTGCCTAACACCTTCCCCCTGAGATAATTTCAAGCCCTTACCCATTCTTTGGTTCTTCTTTCTTTTAAATTCTTAGTGTCCTAATGCACTTAATCATTAGGTGGTGACTCTTCTAAATCTCAAACCCAAATTCCCAAAAGGAATAGAGTTGTCCGCCCAAATGTCGTAAACCCGATTTCGCCATTAGAAAAAGGAGGCATCGACACAAGGTTTCTATAATTTTCCTATATTTTTTAAAGCTTTTTAATTGATTTATTTCCTTCCCTTTTATTCGTAAAACCCACAATAATTATTCCCCGAATTATTATTATTTGATTTATTCATTTGATTTTTATACTTATACCAAAATGTAATTAATATAATTTTTATGCATTTTTATAATCATTTGGTATTTTTCGAGCTAAATTGCATATAATTGCAATGTTAGCCCATTTTAATGTATAAATATATTTTATATAAGTAAAATTGGTCCATATATTTTTAAAATGTTAATTATATATTTTAAACCATTTCGGTATAGAAAGATTATTTTCAGAAACTATTTTATTATTTATTAAATTAAAATATGGAAAATTGGCTATTTAAATCATAGCCAGATTTGGCTTTCAATTTTAGCCTAGTTGAACCCACTCCTTGCCCAATTTCCTACCCAATTAACCCGTTCCAGACCGTATAAACTCCTACCCAAACCCGGAACCCATCTACCCTGTCTAATCCTAACCGTTGATCTCCCAGATCAACGGTCCAAACGAGCCCTTTCCTTTTTTAATCCTAAAGACCACTAACCCTATCTCATTTATGAGACTCCGCCGCCCTCAAACTCTCTCATATCCTCTCTTCTCTCAACCTAACCCTAATCCCCTTCAATCGTCGCCTTCTTCTCCGGCCATCTCCGGTAACCACCTTTCAACCCCAAGCCTCCAATGGTCCCTCCATCGCCTTGCTCATCATCTCTGAGGCCTTCAAGGGCCCTGGGCCATGCCGATTTGGATCTAGAGTTTCTGTTTCTGTTGTTCATGGCTTCTCCGGTGAGATTTTGGACAAAATCACACCATATTTGTACGATCTTTGAAGTTTATAGAAGTTCTTCCATTTCTATCTGGGTTTCCATTGAAACCCTTTGTTTGAATCTTTTAGATCTAGGCTATTTTTAACTATTTAAGTCTGTTCCTTTTATGTTTTACACTATTCTCAAACTTCTTTTGAAGATCATCAACTTTAAGCCGTTTTTACGTTCTTTAAAGTTAGGGTTTCTCAGAGTTCTTCTGCACTCGTTCAAACTGATTTTTTTCCTTTATGGTTAAACCTTTTTCTTGCATATCTTGACTGATTCTATGTTCTTACTGCTTTTTCAACTCACCTCTGTTAAAAGCCCTAATTTCTTTTTTAGATCTTCTTTGTCTTGGTTTTGTGTGTTAGCCTGACTACTTGATTCTTGTTAAGCTTCTGTGATTACCATGCTTCGAATGGGTTTTACTGAGTCTTTAACCTACCTATATTACCTCTATGTGATTGTATTCATCTTGAGTGTTCATCTCTTGCCTCTTCCTGTCGATATTGCTGGCCTTGCCTGTTTGCTACGTCTGTTGGTCTTCTCTATTTATGTGTTGAAGTACAAAATCATGACTCCCTCTTGATTGATTCTGATTTCCTTAGTTGATGGTTTAATTGAAAGATTTTCTTTTAAAACCCTAAAATTCTACTCGTTTGTTTAAATTGACTGATTCCATTACTTTATTTGCTGAAGTACTTTATTTTTACTGAATCGTTCCTTAATCAGAGTTTTTCTGAACATAGCCTTAATTGGCTACCCTATGCTTACTGAGTTTTGGTTCTTTCCTTATTAGTCATGTACTGATTTTCTTCTTCTTGCCTTATATGCTACTGGTTCTTACCGTTTGAATTAGTTCCCTTAATTAAGGGAGTACTTGCCTTGATTTTCTGATTGATTGATTCTGAGTTCCTTAATTATTATGTTACAATGATTTTTACCTTATTTACTACCTGTTTTCAAACTATAAATACTCTAGTATTGCATTAGCACAACACACGAACACTTGGGTTCAAAAAATTATCTCTCATACTTTAAAAATCTCTTCCCTCTCTTTTGTGCTATTTGATATTTCTAGCCGGCTGCAAGCCAAGGCTAACCATTTGTGCTCTCTTGTTATTTTCATACTACTTACTCTCCTATTCACTGGTATGTCCTAGTTTCAATTCAAGTTCCAACAACAATATGATTCTCTTATTGCCTCAGTTCTTCTTGTTTCTGGTTTGCTTCTATTTGTGGTTCTGTTGTGAAACTTGTAGTTAAGAACACATTACTAGCATGTTATCATGTCTTCCCCCTTCCCGTTAGATTAGTATATTCCCCTTATGTGTATTTCCGAGCACGTCTTACCAGTTGTCTCTTACTTGTTGTATATTTACGATATTATATCCCATGGATCCCAAATCCCTATCACCCCTCTATGTGGTTGTGTTCTTCATGCCTGGTTTTGTGACTATGTCAGTGTCAGCTGTTTCTGAGCATGCCTGAACCAGCCCTAGACCTTGATGGATTTTATGACCAATTGTTCTATGTGTCCCAAACCCCTTGACCCCTGTGTGTGACTCTTGAATTTGCTTGGTTCTATAAACTAGCTGTGTTTGGACTCTGTTAACTATTCCAATCTTTTTTTTAACAATCTCTACCGAATTGTTTTCAAGAAAGGCTTTTGCTAATCACAGTTTCTTACTAAAACCTTTTCAGCTTGTGTCCATCACTTCTCACTCTACTCCTAGTCAATAAGCTCCGCCTCATCTAATATGTGTACTGCCTTGGGATCCTCTTGAGAACCCTCTGAACTCTGGCATACTGAGGCTGGCATTTCCACACTGCACTTTTTCAATTCTTGGTTGCTATGTCTAGGTGTAAGCACTACCCAGGATCCTTGAGATCCTTAGGGAATTTTGATGCACCTAGACTATGATTTTGTCTATGGAACTGAGGCATATGAGACCATTGGAGGCATTGGGAAATCTGGGCCTAGTCAAAGGCTCCCTATATAATAGCTTCTTGATTTTTTTTGTTTACTTATGTAATTCATTCATTGGTCTGTAATAACTTGTAAACAGATATCAGGGTATTTAGTGAAAAGGGGTGGGTAGATACATGTTTTATGGGGTAATCCGGGTAGAAACATGCTCATAGGACTTTACTTTTAAATCTGTTTGCTCTACTAAGTAGAAATCATTCTCCTAGGACTTCATGTTTAAATCTGATTGTTTTCCAATAGAAATCATGCTCCTAGGCCTTCATGCTTAAAATTTGATTGCCTCACCAAGTAGAAATCAAGTTTATAAGGTTCTACATTCTGTCATGTTTAGAAACCATGCCTATAGGTTCTAAATAATCATGCCTTCAATTAGATTAACAAACGTAGACATCATGCCTATAGGGAATTCTACTCGCACTTCTGTCCGTCAGGCTGATTTAGTCTAAATAAATCAACTTAGTCCACGCCTAATTTATTTCTGAATTGGTTTTATTAAGTATTTCATATTTCTTGAAACAAGTTCTTTTCAAACTGCCTCAATCTCATTAGATATCATGCCTATAGGTATTAATGAAGTCCGTTTCAAAACCTGCATTATTTTTTATACAAATGTGCTAGTCAGCACTCCACATATAGGCGAGCCTCCAGGGCGTTTTCAAAATTGCATTCTCTGAAACTGTCTCTATTGCTTAACATTTTTCTGATCCTAAACGGCTTTAAAAGAAATCCTTAGGCAAATGCTAGGGTATAATTCCTGAATCTGAAAAAAGGGGTTTGTTTGTTTCTGCATATTCACTTAAATATCCTGCTTTAGGACTTTGTCTAATAAAAGACCTTAACTGTGCTCGAGTCGTGCTTCTTATGTGTTTGATTGAGGAGGAAACTTTGAGCCTCTAATTGCTCCCTTTTATGTGCTGAAAGTCCTAAGTGTTTTGCTTGTCGCCTTAGAATTTTCACCTTTTAAAACCTTAGGGGTCCGTCTACAACCACCTATAGGTAGAGGTCCAAAATCCCTCCAGGACCATTAAGAAGGGACGGGTAGCAGCACGCAATAGGAATCGTTGACCAAACACTCGTTTTGCATGACTAATAAGGAGATGGGAAGGGTAGATATGGATATGATGACCGGTGCGCTAATGCCACGTGTAGCCCCTTTCCAAGGAGTGATTACCAGTCATTATACTGATGTGATCCTATAGGATAACCAACATAGGACCCCTCTTTACCAAAACCTTTCTTTAAAACTTTGTTTTACAACTTGTTCAAAACTTTATCTTACTTCTTGAGTTACTCTAACGTGCTTCACTTTCGACCTATTTGATTCAACTATTTACTTGTAATGGACTGATTTGTGAATGTAAGTTCGGCCGGGACCCACAGTTATGGACCAAGAGGGGTGCCTAACACCTTCACCTCGAGGTTATTTCGAGCCCTTACCCTAATCTCTGGTAATGCAAACCAACCCAAGAGTTAATCGCTCTAGGTGCCCTAACGCACCATAATCAGTTAGGTGGTGACTCTTCAAATACCCAATTCCCAAAACGAAATGAGTTATTACCCCCATGAATGTCGAAACCCGGATCTCTCCCCGTCAGAAGAGGTAGGGAAAATGGGGGCGCAACACATGTAATGATCTCAATGAAATCGAATTTACAATATTGCTCAAATAATAATTGATAGTACGGTAAAATGGAAAGACTCCAAGGCACTGCGACGACCAATCAGTTCTACCTTGGATCCTTGCAATCACACTCTAACTCTGTCCGAGTCCGATATCTCCAATAGCTGGCTCTGTACAAAAATGTACAGAAGTGTAGTATGAGTACACCACAATCGGTACCCACTAAGTATCAAGACTAACCTTGGTCGATTGGTGACGAGGTACAGTCAAGACACTCACTAGTCTAATAACATGTGTAATATAGCATACAATAATAATAGGAAACAAATAACAATCATGGCAATAATAATCAACCAGTGATATAAACAACAGGGCGGCAAGAACACCATAAATATTGCTCAACAAATAATGAATACAAATACAACCAATTAATCAAGTCTTTCAAATATAAATCACTCACCTATAAATCTTTCAAATAATAATCTGCAGGATATAATACTTTCCAATAATTATATTTTGAATATACTTCCTTCAAATAAATATCTTCCAAACATTATTCTTTCAAATAAAATTTTGGAATATAATTCCTTCAAATAAAAGTCATCTTGTGACACCTCATTTCATATTCATAAAAATACGGGTCTCAGTCCACTTTCATATTTCCACGGCACCTCGTGCGCATGTTTCTATCACAAGTGCACGGACAACTCATGTGCCAAAAATATCTATATATAAAAGAATCTGCACGATCAACATACTTTAGAAATAGTTTGAGTGAAGAAAATGACATTGCACTTAAATTAAAGCATCAGATAAACTACTGATTTAGATATAATACTTATTAATTTAAAACATAATAGAAATTTTCTTTTATTTAAAACAACTCAGTCATCGAAAATCAGTAAAAACCAGAAATATAAGTCATCAGAGTCTCATACTACAAAGCCAAAGCCAACACAATACAAGAAGGAGCACAAAACACATAATAATAAAGTCAACTAGTACATCATCGAAGAAGACAAGAATTTACATATCACGGAAAAACAAAATAACCAAAGGCAAGTGCATCCATAGAAAAATATCAACAAAACGCACTCCCGAGGTACCGCCTCGTAGTCTAAAAAGTAAATATGCAAGACACGGGGATCTCCTGAGGTACCGCCTCGTAGTCACAAAAGTAATTATGCAAGACAGGAGGGTCTCCCGAGGTACCGCCTCGTATTCCCAAAAGTAAATATGCAAGATAGAGGGATCTCCAGAGGTACCGCCTCGTAGTCCCTAAAGTAAATATGCAAGACAGAGGGATCTCACGAGGTACCGCCTCGTAGTTCCAATAGTAAATATGCAAGACAGAGGGATCTCCTGAGGTACCGCCCCGTAGTCCTAAAAGTTAATATGCAAGACGGGGGGGTCTCCTATATGGATCAGGGGATTGAACCCGACGTGAATTTTCACGAAATCCAAACACCCATTCTGATACAAGTTCAACCATACAAAAGTTATCGAATTCCGACATCGGATTGGCTTTCAAATATTAAATTTTTGTTTTGGAAGGTTTTACAAAAATCTCAATTTCTTCCACCTAAATCCGAAAAATTGATGAATATGGACATGAATTTATAAAATATAATCACTTTCGGATATAGAACACTTACCCAAGTCGAAGTCATGAAAAAACCCTTTGGAAACGCCCAAATCCGAGACTCAAAACTCAAAAATGAGTAAAAATGGCTAATTCCCATTTTTAAGCATTCTGCTCAGGCAAGTCGCAGGTGTGAAATGCGACTTTGCCTGATTTTTGGGCAAATATAAACTGCTACCAGCCTTCAATCAACTAATCATAAATTTTTGTACAAATATCCAAATGATGTATGGTTTAACTTTCTGCAAACAAGATCAAAAGGGCTACAACTTTCATGTTTTGATAATTTCCAGATTCCTTATAGATTTCGAGATATAAGCTTCCAAAGTCGGCTCCACGCATCAGAAATTTCTGGCGAAACTGCTTTATCAGCCTTCATTCAATCAATCATAACTTTCTGTACAAACGTTCAAATGATGAATGGTTTAACTTTCTGAAAACTAGAACACAAGGGCTACAACATCATGTTTTAATAAATTTCAGACTCCCTATAGATAGCAAGATATAAGCTTCCAAACTTGGCTCCATGCATCAGAATTTTCTGGCGAACAGCTTCTGCAATAGAAATTTCCAGCAACTCCCTTTGTCCGAAATCCATTCTGTTAACCTTCCGAAATCCATCGGAGGCCCTCGGGATCTTAACCAATTATACCAACATGCCCCACAATACAATACAAACTAAGTCGAGGCTTCAAACCACGTCAAACAACACCGAAATTACGAATCGTGCATCGAATCGAATTATGAGTTTACAAATCTTCCAACTTCTATATTTTGCGCCGAAACGTATCAAATCAATCGAGAATGACTTCAATTTTGCAAACGAGTCATAAATGACATAATGGAGATATTCCAATTACAAGAATCTGATCTCGACCCCGATATCAAAAAGACAACTCTCAGTCAAACTTCCAAATTCCATTTTTCCAACTTTCGCCAAAATGCTTCAATTTATTCTACGGACTTCCAAATCCAAATTTGACCATACGCCCAAGTCCGAAATCACCATACAAAGCTATTGGAATCATCAAAATTCTATTCCAGAGTCGTTTGCTCAAAAGTCAAACTTCGGTCAACTCTTTTTATTTAAGCTTCAAAAATGAGAACTGTTCTTCCAATTTAATTCCGAATCTTCCGAAAACCAAACTCGACCGAACATGCAAGTCATAATACATATTACGAAGTTGCTCAGGATTTTAAGTCGCTTAATGGAGCGTTAATTCTTAAAATGCCATGTTGGGTCGTTACAGATACGGGTGGCTATTGATATATTATTGGGGCGGAATGATACGGGTGGCTACTTATATATAGTCTGGGCGGAGTGATATGGGTGGCCATTGTGTTATTTTCTAGGTAGAGCAATATGGGTGGCTATTATGCGGAGTGATATGGGTGGCTATTGTGTTATTGTCTGGGCAGAGCGATAGGGTGGCTATTATGCAGAGTGATACGGGTGGCTATTGTGATGTATTGTCATTGGGGAGCGACAAGGGTGGCTATGTCAGGAATGATATATGACGGCCTGGGGGCATAATGTTGATGACATTCGTGTGATGGTGTGATTTTTTCATGTGTATGTCATGTACCTTACGTGATTTGTTTTATTGTTTTCAATGAACTGCTCGATGTCTTTGGTATTACTTGTTGACTTGGACCGTAATCGTAAACTCGCACAAGCATACATCGTAGTATGTCGTGTACACCAGTTCAGGAGTATGAAACTCGACATTCATTGATCATGCACATGTATTCTTGTATAATCTGATTCCATGGTTATATTGAGCCTGTAACCACGCCTAGCGGATTATGATGTTGAGCCTGTGACCATGCCGGGCGAACTTAGATTGCGAGCCTGTGACCATGCTGCACGGATTGAGATATTGGCACGTAAGTTGTCTGTGCGGTTATGATTAGTAATGCTGACACGAGGTGCCATGACTACATGATTTGTGATTTGGGACTTGTGACTTCTGATTTTGAGATGAGGTATCTCTGAGTAATTTTGTTGTGAAGCTTGTGCTAGAATGACTTGATTTATTCGGTTGTCACTTGTTTACCTTATTTGGTCTCACTGGTACTTTAATGGTGCTCGGATTACTTTACTTTTTATATCACATGTTTATTCCTTGTTGCTATTTACCGATTCTTGCTTCTATTATTAGCTTTATACTTATATACTGCACAGGTTATTATAACTAGTAGGTGTCTTGACTTGTACCTCGTCACTCCATTGAGGTTAGTCTTGATACTTACTGGGTACCGACTGTGGTGTACTCATACTACACTTCTGTGTATTTTTGTGCAGATCCAGGTATTGGAGATAAAGGACTCAGTCAGAGTTAGCTTCTTGATCGCGAGGATTCAAGGTAGAGTTGTTTCATTGTCGGTATCCCTTTAGAGTCCTTTCTCCTTGATTATACTATTAAATCGTTATCCAAACAGTATTGTATTTTGAGTTATTCCTATGTATTCATTTAGAGTTCTTGACTCTATATTACCTAGTCTTGGGAGGTTGTTGTGATTATTCCCGCGTAGGCTTGTTTCACCTTTATTTCAGTATTGAAATTAAACCCTGCTTTAAAATATCATCGTTAAACTGGCTTAACTATTGTAAGTAACCGGCTTATCTAATCTTAGAGACTAGGTACCATCACGACACCTAAGGTGGGATTTTGGGTCGTGATAAGTTGGTATCAGAGCTCTAGGTTCATAGGTTCTACGAGTCACGAGCAAGTTTTGTAGAGTCTTGTGGATTGGTAAGGAGACGTATGTACTTATCTTCGAGAGGCTACGGAATTGTTACGAAAAATTCAACTTCTTTCATTCCTATCGTGCGGATTTGTTAGTTTCGTAATTTGAGTCTTTGTATCTCTATTCTCTTACAGATGGTGTTGGACACGTACTACCAGATCAGTCGAGCAAACACCCGCGCCCCCTGCTAGAGCCGCGAGAGTTCGGGGCCGAGGTACGAGCAGAGGAGAGGCCGCTGCTAGTGTCCGATGCGTGCACTACTAGTCCCATGCCTATGGTCGAGGAGGCTTTGGACCTACTATTTAGGTGGTTCTAGAATTCTCTTAGGCTGCTCAAAATGATAAAACTAGGCACACATTCAAAACATGTAGGACTACACATAAAGGAAAAAAGTGGCTTAAGCTAGCCTCCACACATAGCAAAAAAGGAACTGATTGTAGGCTCTGGATTTCCCCACTAATGCCCTGCATGGCGTGTCGCCCCATGCGGCGCGCCTGTGTAATTTTTACAGAGCTAAAATTCTATTTCGGCTAGGAGAAGGTGGTTTCGTCTGGGCCCGACCCTACTTGGTATAAATACATGGGAAAACGTTATTTTCTAGACTTTTTGACACACTTTAGACCTAAGGAAGCTAAGGAGGAGTTGGAGGAGCAAAGGCACAAGGATTTCATCAATCCTTCCTCACTCAAGACACGAGTTTGGATCGAATTTATGCTTTCCTATATCTTAATCATATTTGTGATGAATTACTCCATGTCTATGGAGTAGTTCCCTTTAGGGTTTGATGGACTTGGTGTATTTATATTTGTTTGTGCATTATAACTCTAGTTTTATGTATTGAAGCATTTTTGGATGATTTAATTGTTGCATCTATATTCACTTGTTCATGTAATCGAGAGAGGCATAACATGTGATATCCTTGCATTATATTGTTGGTTGAATTCATTAATTCTTCTTAGTAATCGAAAGAGTCTAGTTGAATCATTGATTAAAACTAGTTAGGAGGATAATCGAGATAGGTTCTCCTAAAGACCAATCCACTACGCATTCTTGCATATCTTCACCGAGCTTAAATTGGTTCATCTTGTGAGGTTGATACTTAATCGAGAGATTAATTTCTACTAAACGTTTGAACTAATAATTAGGTGATTGGAGAGACTCACTTAGACATTAGAAGTGAATTATCTAGAGTTAGATCCCAAACAACTATCTTGCACCTATCCTATCAAAACCCTATGTTCTCCCATTGATATCTTTCTTTTCTTATTCATTACTTCGATTGTCATTAGTCAGTTAGCTCTAGATTCTTAGTTGATTTTAGTATAAATTACATAAATCTCAAATGTTGATCGTCTTGGATAGAAATCAAGTTAGAAACTACGATAACACTATTTTAACTCCAATCCCTGAGGATAAGGTATTATATTATACTATATTTGATTAGCGAGCATAACTTTAAGTGGTGTTTTGCGCTCGTGAAGAACGCAACCAGATTTCAGGTTATGCAATTGAAAGTTTCAGGTGCATTAGAATATTAGATCCTATAGGCATGATTTCTATGATTATTCTGGTTTCCAGTATTGTACAAGCGATATTGCTGCTTTAGACTAACTCATGGGCAGATTAGAAGCGTTGCAAGTCCTATAAGCATGATTTCTAATTGTTTGCGTAAAACGATCCCAGAATTCCCAATTACCTGTGTTGATTTTATAGATATGCTTCTTAGGCAGGAGACTGTATCCTATAGGCAGGATTTCTAGTAGTTGCATAATGGGGCAGTGAAGCATCTTGAAAACCCAAGATTAGCAGCGTTAATCTCATAAACAGTTTCTTATGCGAATGATAGCATCATATAGGTAGGATTTTTAACAATTTCCAATTAGACTTGGTTTTACATCACTTTTTCGCTATAGGCATGTCATCTAAGTGAGGTAGTATAAAAGTAACAGAAAGCAGCTGATCAATTATTTAGAACCTTATAGTCATGATATCTAGATTAGCAAAGGCATGTATTATTGTATCCTATAATCATGCTATCAAAAAGCGTTGAGTAGTAGACATGGAAACAAGTATAGCAAATACTTAAACATGCTTTAGACAATTGAGTGAAGTGTGTGCGATTTCCTATAAGCATGCTTTTTATGAGCGTGTAGAAATAGAGCATGTCAAACAAAATAGCAAACAAAGCATGTAGACCCTTATAGGCATGTTTTCTACCTTTTAATGCAAAACATAA
This sequence comes from Nicotiana attenuata, assembly GCF_001879085.1. Taxonomy (NCBI): domain Eukaryota; kingdom Viridiplantae; phylum Streptophyta; class Magnoliopsida; order Solanales; family Solanaceae; genus Nicotiana; species Nicotiana attenuata. The sequence continues at coordinate 131,957 of NW_017670962.1, forward strand.
TATGTCTGTTTCCCCAATTTCATTAACACCCCAATTGTTTGTTTACAGAATTATTACAGGCCCAGATAATGAATACAAGTACAAATATTATATAAATGAACAACTGCAGGCCCGGGAGTATGCCTAAACAAAATTAACCCAGCACTGGCTGGGCCTTTAACAGTCTCGCTTTTTGCACAACCAATAGGCCCAAATCCCAGGCTTACCAGGACAATTGGAGTATGCCTAAATCCAATGCTCGGGTCCAACAACATATATGGACCAACAAAACTAGTTCCAAATGAATAACTTACTTGCCCAACTGGATGCCCAGGCTGACCATATATATACCAAATCACAAAGCCAGGATTGTACAAAGTAAGGTGGGCTCATGTTGTATTTTCAGAAACCAGTTCAAAGTGACATGTTTAAACATCATAAGCTAGAAAACCACCCGAAATAGAGTTGCAAAATAAAGAATGATCAATAATTAGCCTAAAAGACTTTATACATAAGAGTTTTGACATGAAGGTCTAGCAGGATCAAATATAGGAACAAGTGAAATAGTAGTCTTCACGTGGGAGTTCTAACATGGGAGCCTAGTCAGGGTATGAGCATAACAAATAGGCTAGTGGGCACAGTCTATAATGGTTGACAAGCAATCACCTAGTTGAACATAGGAAACTTAACATGTGTGCATCATTCATAACACCAAAGTTCAGAAACTTTAACAAGATTAACAGGAAAGGTAGGCATCAGAACTTATACCAGTTATTGATATCTTAGGCAAATTTGAAGAACACATAATTGAACTAGTCAAAGAGACTTCATTAGTGTTTAAAAATAGCAAGAAAACATGTTATGTTAGTTTAGAAGTTCAGGCAATACTGGCACTTAGAAACTACATGAGCATAGATCAACCATAAGGAAGTTAACAAGTGGTACATGAATGACGCAATATGAAACATTAGAACAAATTCTGGGCATGGATTAATCTATCACAAGAATCTGAAACAAATAGGGAAATGAACTCATGACAAGCAGGTGATATAAGCATTCAGCCATAAACAAACACACTACACACTAGGTTGTGACCTCATGTGTTTGCACTTAATGGAGGTCTGAATCGTAATCATTCAAATCTCAGACATTAAGTGTGTTTGCTTTTAAAGTCTGAATCTTAATTATTCAGATTTTAATCATTAAGTATGTTTGTTTTTTTACTTCACAACCACTTAATGGGTCTGAATAGGTCTGTATGATTAATATCCATAACAAAGACTTAATTTCATTAAGATGCTGTCATCCATATTTATTATTAATTGTCACAACTGCCTACCATTATCAACTACCATCATGCCATCACCACCACCACCACCATCATCCTCAATCATAGTCGCCACCATAATTGACTACCACCACCCACCATCCGCACCACTCCCACCACCATTATTCTCAACTACAAACGAGACTCATCCACCTCAACTACCACAACTAACCACCCCATCACCATTAATAACCATAACCGGCATTGTTCATCATTATAAACTACCACCACCCACCACCACCTTCCTCAATCACAACTACCACCACCACTCGTCATTATTAACGTCACGACCCAAAAACCACAAGTCGTGATGGCACCTAAATCAACCCGCTAGGTAAGCCAACTAACAGAAAAATACAACTCAACTGAGATTATAAGAGAGTAGAAAATAGATAACTGAACATTTACAAATTTACCAAGACCAGGTAGTACGAATCACGAGCTTCTAAGATTTGGAACTTCAAAACTAATACAAATAAATACACGTTCTGTTTGAAGATTACATAAATAGATTAGCAGTACTCTAAACTACCAAGGACAAGTGGCAGTTATATCCAAACGCACGAACATCTCCTGAATCAGCACCCGACGTCACCAACAACTCTGCTCCAAAATCTGCACGGGACGTGCAGAAGTGCAGTATCAGTACAACCGATCCCATGTACCAGTAAGTATTTTGTCTAACCTCGTCGAAGTAGTGATGAGGCTTTTAGTTAAAAAGATGCTTATTTAAATAACCTGTACATTAGATTAACAATAAAGCAGTTCAAAGTATAACGGATAAAAGTATCAAATACAACCCGGCGAGTCAGACAATGAATACTGTAAAGAACTATAATAGAATATTTACAATCTTTCCTGGTATGAGATATATGCCAAAATTGTCAAAATGTCAAATCACATGGCACAGTAACACCCTTCGTGCTTTTATCTCATCCTCACCATGTATACATGAAATTATGTAACAATTCAATTAGCACGGCAATACCCTTCGTGCATTCAACTCATCTTTCCCAATTGATCGTATAATAGAACCAACCATATCACAAGAACACAATAATAGGAACTTCTAAGTAGGAAATACGCAAGTAGCAACCGTGGACAAGGATACACATGTGGGTCACAGTAAAGGACTAAGCGAAAAGCACGTGAGTAACAACAAAAATTGGAAAACAGGAAATATAAACTTCAATTAACTAGCATGTTGGAGGCCTAAGTAAAAATATAACAGTTAAGAGGAAAACACATGTTCTTTACAAATTAACAAGTAAGGGCATGAATGGCTAGCATAGTGAAAGGCTTATACTGAAGTGCAACAGAATAGATACAACATATAATATAAAAGCAGAAATAGACATGGTAATTGAAAGTTAAGCAAGTAAAAGACATGGACAGTGCAACAACAATCAAGATAAGGGTCAAGTACAGGACAATAACAACAAGTCACCCCAAATATGTAAATACAACAATAACAGCTCAAGGTAAGGGCACAACCGTATATACACGGGAAACAGATATCATATCAGAAATGCATGTCCCTCGTCCTCACCTGCGCGGAAACACCCTTTGTGCCATGACCTCACCATAACATACAAACATAACAATACAAATGAAATGGCACAGCATCACCCATCGTGCTTTTACTCTCAAATGATATGGCACGGCATCACCCTTCGTGCATTTACTCTCAATACTGTGGCACGGCATCACCCTTCGTGCTTTTACTCTCAATAATATGGTACGGCACCACCCTTCGTACTTTTACTCTCAATAATATGGCACGGCATCACCTTTCGTGCTTTTACTCTTAATGATATGGCACGGCATCACCCTTCGTGCTTTACACTCTCCCTCACGTGATGATGTATAAACAATGGCACGGAATCACCCTTCGTGCTTTACACTCTTTCTTACCAAGCACATAAGTATCAATGACAAATAAGGCAGGAAGCACAAATAACATCAAGGAGAGTGCTTAAACGAATATTCCTAACACATTTCAAATCACAACTTTCCAAGTCAACAATGGTTCAACAACCCTCAAGAACGGTATTATTCAAATACTTCCACGAATCTCATTAATGATCCACAACACAAGTATAGAGCCTAGCATCTCAAGAAATTCGGTTGTAGTAATGTAGTAATGATTTCGCATAGAGATGACCGAATTAGACACATCAATGTATTCTTACAATTTCCATCAAGCTTGATCAAGTTATAACAAACTAAGTCTTGATATCTATCATTTAATATTATGTCCTTAGTATCTAAGAGTCAAACAAAGCATTAAGCAGAACGTCACAAAATTCTACAAACATAAATATAACATAATCCACCCCCCGAGCATGATTAACCCTGGCACATACATATACGCTCGTCACCTCATATATGTATCACCCCCGCATGTAGCAAACAATGACAAATAGGAGAAAAAATTCCCTCAATAAAGCTAGGCAAAACACTTACCTCGATCCGGCTAACTCAACACTCAACTTAGCCTTTTCCTCTACAAATTCGCCTTCGCTCGACTCAATCTAGCCAATGACGACTTGAATACACCACACGATGCAAGAGAAAACAATTTCAAATAATAAAGCTATGATTTTTGTTCAATTTATAAAAAGTCAACAAAAGTCAAACCCCGGGCCCGCCCGGTCAAAACTCGAGTCCAAAGGTAGGTCTTGACTACCCATAGCCCCACGAGTCCAAATATGTATTTTGTTTTCAAATCCGAGTCTTATTCGACTCCCAAATCTCAAATTTTCATTTTTCAAAACTTTGACAAAATCCCCAAATTTTTCCATAGTTCTCCTATGAATTTGATGTTAAATCTTGTATAAAATCATGAAATATAGTTGGAAATTGATTAAAGATACTTACCCAATGATTTGACATGAAAATCGCCTCACCTCGAAGCTAGGGTTCAAAAATATGAAAAAATGAAGCAAAAACTCGGAATTCTCAGCACTTAACAGGCTGCAGGTGTCGAATTTGCGAACAAAACTTCGCATTTCCCAAATGAACAGTGTTTTTCGCAATTTCCATAAATTGTTGGCAATTGCAGATGAACAATGTTTTCGCAATTTCCATAAAAGGTTCGCAATTGCGAATGAACAGTGTCGCACCAGAAACCAGCAAAACCCAAACTTCTCTGAAATGATCCGAAACCACCCGAAACTCATCCAGAACCTCCCGGACACAAACCATATATGAATTTCAATCATAAAACATGCTACGGACCTGCTCGCGCACTCAAAACACTGAAAAGAGGTCGTCTTAACCCAATATTGACCATGGTCAAACTCCCAAGTTTCATTACTTTACTAGTCTCTCAACCAATGATCCAAAAATACACCCAAGCCCATCGAGACTCCAAACCAAAAGTGCACACCAGTCTAAGGACATCATACGAACTAGCTCGCGCAATCGAATCGCCAAAATAACACCTAGACCTACGAATTGGCCACCAAATCAAACGAAATTTTCAGGAAAGCTTTGAAATCTCTATTTTTACCACCGGACGTCCGAATCACGTCAAACCGACTCCGTTTCCCACCAAATTTCACAGATAAGTCAAAAATATTATATTGGACCTGTACCGGGCTCCGGTACCAAAATATGGACCCGGTATCAACAATGCCAAACATTCAATCAATTCTTAAAAACATTAGATTTTTCAGTCTTTTAATTTTCAATAAAAATTCATAACTCAAGCTAGGGACCTCGGAATTCGATTCCGGGCATACGCCCAGATCCCATATTTCAATACGGACCCACTGAGACCGTCAAAATATGGGTCCGGGTCCATTTACTCAAAACTTTGACTGAAATCAACTAAAATTAACTTTTTAGGCAAAAATTCTTGTTTTTAACTTTTTTTTTTTTTTTTTTGCATATAAGCCTCCCGGGTCAATACCCGGACCGGGCACACAAATAAAGAAAGGCTAGAATGAGGCTCTAAAGGCTTCGAAACATAGAGTTTTGCTCTAAATCACCGAGCAAAGTGTAGATACTAAAAATGACCAGTCGGGTCGTTACAATTAACTATCATCACTCACCACCACCATCCTCAATCATAATCGCCACCACTACTAATCACCACTAGCTACTATCCTGAACCACCGCCATCAACAAAACCTATTACCGACACCGGCTATAGTCGGCATTCACAAGCACCACTGTTAGCCATCACCACCAGCAACTACCATAATTTTTAAAAATTATATATTTTATTGATAGAATATTAGATTAATTAGTATTTCATTTGAATTTTATGTTTATTAATTTTTTAAATAAAGATTAATTTATACATTCAGATGTTAAAAATCAAACAGTCTTAATCATTTAGTATTCAGATCTTAATACACATATTAATATTCAGATGTATATTCAGATTCAGATGTCTTTATGTTAATACACATCTTGATATTCATATGTGTATTCAGATTCAGACGTTTAAATCTTAAAATAAACAAATGAGGCCCAAGTCAGCTTAAGACAGTCAGAGGTCATGGGCATACATTAAAACTTAGAGCCTTAGGCAAATTTTGATTCTAGGAAACACAAGGTTGCAGGATAACTTCAAAGCAAAGAGGGCCACAAACAGAGACAACATAGTAGCATATTGGTTCATCAAAGCTTAAGTGACATAGATATACAAAGCATGAACACAAGCACAAGAAAATGAAATTGCAAGAGTCGAAGTTAGTTACAGTTATGAACTAATGAACAGGCAATTGAGAAGAGCAATTTCCAGCAGTAATTCAATTAACAGTGGCAAAGTGCAGCAAAATCCCAAAATCCCAGTGCGCCAGAGTTCATAAAGATTTCAAATGAAACCCCGGGCAGTGCTCGCACCGAGAAAGAACACAGTCGAATTCTAATGCCCTTGGCTTTCAGTCGGCCAAGGTCTCAAGTTTCAGAATAAAATAAGTGAGAGTGAAAGACTCATATAGTGATTCAAGTCTACTAGGGGAATAAGGGAGGGTTTATATAGTAGTAAAATTTAAACGAACAAACAAGGAAAACAGTCAATCAAGCATAATAAAGGAAAGAATAGCATGCAAAATCAATTTCGAATCAGATTAGGAGAAAAACCATACATACCCTAGTTTGAGAGAAATTAAGGATTGGCCGAAGATCTTGGAGAATGGAACTCATATAGCCTTGCTATGAACGTATATACACAAAATATCATCTAGATCTTAACGAATGAAACCGGTTTCCCTTGATTCGAAGCTCATACTTGCCAAAAATAGGCAAGTACCAAGTAATACCATAATCGTCTACGTAACAACGAGACACAGAATATAAGGTAAGGGAATCATGGAATGATTCTGTATTAAGGTCGAAATCGGAGAGGATTAAGGGATACGGCGTCTAGGGTTTCTTAGAGAAGAAGAGAGTAGAGAGGATTAAAGGGCAGCTGTCTAAGAAGAATGGGTTAGGGTTTGGGCGAGTGTAATTACAAACGGGGGAATGGTTGTGGGCCATTGATCATTTGAGACCAACGGCCAAGATTAGAGGAGAAACGGGGCGTGTCGCTCAAACGGGTACCGACCGGGTTTGCTAAAGTGTCGTTTGTTCTGGGCCAGGGGGAATTAGGCCAAGAGTTTTAGGGTATCTGGGCTGCCTATTTGGTCCGAAGAAAAATCAACTTAGGAATTGGGCTGGATTTATAAATACAAAAATTAAGGGGAAATAATTTAATAAAATAGTTAAATAAAATATAAAATATTATTTATCCAACTTAACATTTAAAAATAATAAATGAAGGTTATAAAAATTTTACAAATTATCTTGATCCTAAATGAAATGAGAAATTACAATTAATTGTAAAGTATAGGCTTCTATTGCAAAAATGCATAAATAGTTAAAAAAAATGCAAATGAAATTATATAAAATGAAATAAAATGTTGTAAAGCATATATATTTGATTGTAAATAATAAATTTGGATGATTAAGTGATCGCAAAATAATTTGAAAGGATAATTAGTAAATGTTTGAATGATTTAAATGCAAGAAAATCAATTTTAAAGCTTTAAAAATTGTGAAACATTAACGAAAATACTTATATAACTCTTGTAAATTGGGTAATAATGCAAAATGATATTTTGAAAGTATATCAGATACTTATAAAAATATGAGGGGAAAATTAGGTATCAGCAGCTGCCCCTCTTTACCCGGGAATGGTGAAAGAGTTGTCAGATAAAGAAAATAATGACCAATTTTGTCCGAAATGAGCGGGGAATGATGCATTTTTAAAAAAATGAGGATCGAACCCTGGTTCTTGAGTAGCATACATATTCCTGGCATTACGAAAATCAGGTCGTGTTTAGTTCTGGATCCAACAGCCAACGAAACCGATAGATTCATTATAAAAGTTGTCATGTGTTTCGAAAACGATCCTTTGGATGTGATAGTGTCGTGAGTATCGAATAATTTCAGGTGGAGCTATGAATGCAAATTTGTATGCTATGGATGATAAGACAAATATCGAGTGGTTACGGGATATAAGGTAATCAATTGCTGATTGTCGGTTACGTTTGAGATAGGTAAAGTTTGTAAACATTGTGAACGGGAACATGAGCGAGAATTGCTCCTGTTTGTAGAACATTTACCTCCCGAATTGCCTGCAAAACTTAAATCACGATGCATGCGAATATATATGTGGGGTTATTGTGAAATTTAAACGTGATGCAAATTCTCTTTGGACCATGAGAGTTATCTTTGGAAAATGAGGATGATGTTCTTAGAACATGACGTCCTGGGCCATGAAGCGTATGATAAGGGATTCGCAGGCCAGGAAATGGTGTCCTTGGGCTATGAGGATGACGCCTATGGAGTATGACGCCTTTGAATAATGATATGCAGTTTCGAGAGATCCTCAGGCCATGGAATGGTGTCTTCAGGTTATGAGATTGGTGCCTTCGGATTATGACACTTTCGGACAGTGTGGCAATGTTTCAGTCCATGAAATGCACAGATATGGCAATTTCAATCGTTTGTAAGAGATGAGGGCAGTGCTTAACCTGTTGCGAATAAAGAAGATAATGCATAGTCTTATGCAGTGTAGCGGAGACACTGTTTAGTCTCATGCTAAGGAACGCAATGCTTAGACTTATGCAATAATGGAGGCAGTGCTTAGCCTCATGCGAAGAAATGCAATGCTTATCCTTATAAAATTGTGAGGGCAGTGTTTATCCCTATGCAAGGAGTGGAAATAATGCTTAGTTTCATGCAAGGAAAGGCAATGCTTAGCCTTATGCACTGATGGAGGCAGTACTTAGCCTCATGCAGTTTAGCAGGGACAGTGCTTAGTCTCATACAAATAAAGGCAGTTCTTAGCCTTGTGCAATAATGGAGGCAGTGCTTAGCCTCATACAAAGAATGGAGACAATGTGTAGTCTCATGCAAAGAAAGGCAATGCTTAGCCTTATGCAATGATGGAGGTAGTGCTTATCATCATGCTGTGATGGAGGCAGTGCTTAGCCTTATGCGGAGAATGGAGACAGTGCTTAGTCTCATGCAGTGATGAGGGCGGTATTTAGCCCTATGCAGGAAGAGCAATGATTAAATGCAAGAGGGCAAAGTGTTCTTAGCTTGACGCGTTTGCATTTAGCTTCTTCTTTGGGTTCGAAGATAGTGATCTTGTTGTATGTATATGTTTGTGGACACGTTTGTTATATCCCTTGTGCTTGCATCCAAAGAAAATTCGTGAGTTGTGGGGGGGAAGGTTGGTTTGTGCCTTTGATTCTTCGTTTCGTCATTGCTTCTTGTCTTGAGGCCCTATTTGAGTTACCCTGGGTAACGTCTGGCTACTAGAGAAAAATGAAATTTTCAATAAATATGCATTTGTGATAAATCATTTATATAAAAAAATGCAGTTTGTTCAAAAAGTGTGATGATGCATAAAATAAATAATGTTTGGATCGAAGACTGTGACGCGTTTTGAGATATTGCAACTTCCTCAACTCGGAATTTTGAGGACCCTCCTCAAAATTCTGCCCCAACTTAAATGCATACTTCTTGCGATACATTTCTTTACGATCCTTGACGTGATGATATTGAAAAATTCGAGATCTTCCCTTTCTGATCGTAGAGGGAATAAGATCTTATTATGATGTGACCGGACCCACAGGGCTGCCTACGTATCCCCACTTAAATGGGAATCAGGTCAAGCATAGTTCAGTTTACATCAAATAGAAAGTGAAAACAGAATCTTCAACATAATATCTATTGACTGTGTCCGAGTTGATAGGTTCTGGCCATATCTCTCCAACCATCTCTGCAAGTATAAGTACTCCACGTGTCAGTACTCAGTGAACCATGTAAGGGCCTTACTAGTTGGGTGAGAATTTCCCCTTCGCTTCAACTTGATGTAGGAAGATTCGTTTTAGCACCAATTGCCCCGGTGTGAATTGCCTCGATCTAACCTTTTTGTTCAAAGCCCTTGCCATTATGTTCTGGTAGAGATGACCATGACATACCGCTTTCATTCTCTTGACATCAATAAGAGCTAGTTTATAATATCGGTTCCTTATCCTTTCCATGTCACTGAGCTCGGCATCTCGTATGATATCAAGGAAGGAATCTCCACTTCGGTAGAGATAACGACTTCGATATCATAGACCAGTAGATAGGGAGTTGCCCTAGCTGACGTAGGAACTGTGGTGCGATACTCGAGAAAAGCAAACGATACCTTCTCATGCCATTTATTGTAGTTGTCCACCATTTTCCTCAATATCTTTTTTATGTATTTGTTGGCGGCTTCTACGGCTGAATTCATTTGCGGACTGTATGATGTAGAAATCTGATGCTTGATCTTGAATGTTTCACACATAGCTTTCATCATATTACTATTGATATTTGCGGCATTGTCAGTAATGATTGACTCGGGTACTCCAAATCGACAAACAATGCGATCCCGGACAAAATCTAGTAGGACCTCCTTAGTCATAGCCTTATAGGAAGCGGCTTCAACCCATTTTGTGAATTAGTCTATAGCTACCAAAATGAACATGTGTCCATTTGAAGCAGCGGGTTCAATTGGTCCGATGACATCCACGTCCCAAGTAGAGAAAGGCTAGGGTGAACTTGTTGCATTGAGTTCGTCGGGTGGCACTCGTATCATATTAGCATGTATCTGAAATTGGTGACACATTTGAACATATTTGATGTAGTCTGTCTCCATAGTCATCCAGAAATACCTTGCTCTTAATATCTTCTTGGCCAAAGCGAAATCGTTCATGTGAGTTCTGCAAGTCCCGGCATGTATTTCTTCGAGCAATCTAGATGCCACTTTGGCATTGACACATCGTAATAATCCCAAATCAGGAGTCCTTCTATAAAGAATTCCTCCATTTTGAGAGAAATGGTTGGCCAATCTTCGAAGCATGTGCTTCTGAGTGTGTGTAGCATTCTCTGGGTATTCTCCTTTTTCCAAGTATTCCTTGATATCGTGGAACCATGGATTCCGTCAAACTCTTCTTCAACATGAGCACAATAAGCTGGATTCTTATGATTCCTATTGGGATAGGATCTATGAAATTCTTGTCTGGATGTTGTATCATGACAAGGTGGCTAAAGCATCTGAGAACTCGTCTTGAATCCTTGGAACATGTTTGAATTCTATCTTTGTTAATATGGTGATCAATTCTTGTACGCAATGCAAGTATGGCAATATTTTGGTGTTCTTGGCAGCACGTTCTCCTAGTACATGGTGTACCAACAGATCAAAATCTCCGACTACTAGCTACTCTTGAACGTTTATGTCGATGGCCAACCTGAGTCCCAAGATGCAGGCCTCATATTCTGCCATATTGTTGGTGCATGGGAATGTGAACTTTGCGGATATCAGAAAATGTTGACCGGTTTCTGATACTAAAACAACTCTGATGCCCACTCCTTTAAAGTTTGTTGCTCTATCAAAGAACATCCGACAACCGTCGTATGCTTCGGTAATATCTTCACCTACGAATGATACTTCCTCGTTGGGAATATACATCTTCAATGGTTCGTATTCTCCATCTACAGGATTCTCCGCCATGTGATCAGCCAACCCTTGCCCCTTGACTGCCTTCTAAGTCACATAGATGATGTCGATCTTACTTAGCAATATCTGCCACTTTGCTAACTAACCCGTAGGCATAGGTTTTTGAAAGATGTATTTTAGTGGATCCATCCTTTATATGAGATATGTAGTGTACGCATAGAAATAATGTCTCAATATTTGGGCTATCCATGTCAAAGCACAGCAGGTGCGTTCTAACAGAGAGTACCGGGCCTCATAAGGTGTGAACTTCTTACTCAAATATTATATCGCCTGCTCTCCTTCCGGTTGTATCATGTAGCCTAGAACGCAGCCAAAGGCTCCATCCAACACGGATAGATAGAGCAGCAGAGGTATTCCTGGTTCTAGCGGGACTAACACGGGCAGTTTAGATAAATATTCCTTGATTTTATCGTAGGCTTTCTGTCATTCTTCAGTCCAGCTTGTTTCAGCATCTTTCCTCAGCGTCTTGAAGATCGTCTCACATATCACCATTGATTGTGCTATAAAGCGGCTGATATAATCGAGGCTTCTTAGAAAACTCATCACATCCTTCTTGTTCTTCGGTGATGGAAAGTCATGTATAGCCTTGATTTTTGATGGGTCTAGCTCAATACTCGGCGGCTAACAATGAAATCTAGCAGCTTTCTAGCAGGGACCTTGAAGTCACATTTTGTTGGGTTCAAATTCAAATTGTATTTTCGAAGTCGGTTGAAAAACTTTTTGAAGTATGCTATGTGGTTTGAACTTCTTTTGGATTTGATGATAACATCATCCACGTACACCTCTATATCCTTATGTATCATATCGTGGAAGATAGTCGTCATGGCCCTCATGTAGGTGGCCCCAACATTCTTCAAACCAAACGGCATCATTTTATAATAATATATCCCCCATGGTGTGATAAAGGCTGTCTTTTTCACATCCTCTTCGTCCGTCCAAATTTGGTGATATCCTGTGAAGCAATCCACAAAGGATTGAAGTTCATGCTTGTAGCAATTGTCAATCAACATGTGTATGTTAGGCAACGGGAAATCATCTTTAGGACTTTCCCTGTTCAGATCTTGGTAGTCAACACATATTCTAACATTCCCATTTTTCTTCGAAACCGACATAATGTTGGCTAACTAGGCTGGGTATTCGACCATTCGAAGAACCTTGGCTTTGATTTTCTTGGTAACCTTCTCTTTTATCTTCAGACTCATATTAGGCTTGAACTTTCTAAGCTTTTGCTTTACCGATGGACACATGGGATTGGTAGGTAGCTTGTGAGCTATAATGGATGTGCTTAACCCAGTCATATTATCGTAGGACCATGCAAAATTATCCTCGTATTCCCTTAGAAACATGATATACTCTTCCTTCTTTGATGGTGATAGATGAATGCTTATGCGAGTTTCTTTGACTATTTCAGAATCCCCTAAGTTAACAGCCTCAGTTTCCTCCAAGTTAGACTTTGGTTTGTTTTCAAAATTCTCTACTTCTTTGATAATTTCCTCAGGTATTATATCATCTTCTAGATGTTCCAAATCATTGTCCTTATGTTGCATTGTCTCATTACATGTCGCAGTAGTAGGTTCATCAGATATGTAATAATTATGCTGAAAGAATATAGAAAGATAATAATAAATACGAAAAGCAATAATGCATTCATAAAGCGTAAAATTGTCAACAAGTATGCAAAACAAAATACTAAAATGTCTTAAATGCTCAAAAACAATTTAAAAATAAGTCATGCTAATTTTGCCAAGCTACCCAAATACTCGGCGAGCCCAGGATGGTGAGGCAGTCAAGTTCTTGAGAACACCATCCTTCTCCCAGGATGGTAAGGTCTTCCTCCTCCTCCTCCTCCTTCACAATTACACTGTAGTCCATATCTTCCTCGTCCAGAAACAGCTTTCTCATACCGGCCAAAATCTCATCTTCCTCGGATCACCCCATCATGTCAGCCTGATGGAATGTCTGGTGCAAAGGTGGTATGGGCTATTCCAATTGATAATAATTGGCGCACCACGGCAGTATCCAATCCCGATATTCTTGCATGGTATATTAGTACCTGAGTCCAAAGGTTGTGCCACGATATTGTGGTCATATGGGTTTTGTGATCACCTGAAGCTTTCGGTCAAGACCCTTGCCTGTTTCATACCCCGTCCACAACAATATTCTTTCTATCTTATTGCTCCACCATAGATCCTTTTCAATTGCGTTCACCCGCTCAATGCGGTGATATGTTTTTATGCCCAATTGTCTCCTATTTTCGATGACTGGAATGGTCTGGTTGGTGTAGATAGGGTTGTTTGCGTCTCTATGAATGATCACTTCCTAATAATTCCACTCGAAATTCACATCCTGGTGTAGAGTAAAGGCCACTTCCCCAGCTGCATGTATCCACGGTCATCCAATCAACAAGTTGTAAGTAGCAGATATATCTAGCACATGGAATTCAACATCAAACCAGGTCGCCCCATCTGTAGATTGAGGTTGATTTCTCCGATAGTGGCTCTCTAAGATCCATCGAACGCCTTCACATTCATGTTTCCCATCCGTATCTCATGCAAGCCTTTACCTAATCTTTCAGAGTGGTCAACGGGCATATGTTCAGGCTTGAACCTCCATATATCAGAACCCTGGCAATGAACTTGTCCTCAAATTGCACTGTAATGTGCAATGCTCTGTTGTGACTCAACCCTTCTGGCGGTAACTCATCTTCGTGGAAAGTAATTTTGTGACTCTCCAGTACCTGTCCGACCATGTTAGCCATCTCTCCACTAGTAATGCCGGCGGGTACATAAGCTTTACATAACACTTTCATCAAGGCATTCTTGTGTGCGTATGAATTTTGCAACACTGATAAAATGGATATCAGGGCGGGAGTCTTGTTTAGGTGGTCAACAACATAGTATTTCCCTTTGCTTGTATCTTCGTCCAAAGATCATCAGTGCCTGTCTCAACAACAGGCGGCTTAGATGCAGCTTCTTTGCTCGTTCCGCCCAGATTCTTAGGTGTATAAACTCTGCTGGTTCTAGTCATACCTTGCGCGGCACCTGTTTCTTCCATCTTGGATTTTCCCTTTTTTCTCGCTTCCGCAACATAATCCCATGGGACGGCGTCAAACTTATAAGATAGTGTGCGAGATGCCATCACAGTGAAAGGTGTAGCTACCACGACCACGAATGGTGCCTGAGTTTGCACCACAATTAGTATGAGGGTGACTGGAGATGTTTTAAGAGTGTCCCCCTCTCGAATAAGTCCGATGGATCCTTCCTAATCCCATTCCTCGTCAGTTTCTATCATGTTTACTCCCTCGCCCCTATGATTCGGAAAGGGTTATTGTAGACATTTGGTGCGTCTTCCTTTGCTTGTATAACCTTAGTGTCGATTAGTGTCTAAATCTTGTCTTTTAACATGCGGCACTCCTCAATGGTATGTCCCTCATGCTTGAGTGATGCAATAAGTTTTGTTGGGGTTAATCTACTAGGAAGGGTTATCAATAGCAACAGCAGGAATAGGGACGTAACCAATGGCTTTCAGTCTCACATACAGTTGGGCTATAGGTTCAACAATTGGGGTGTATTGTCTAGGAGTTCTGCAGTCAAAGTTTGGGCGTGGCTTTAAGTAGTTTTGCCAGGTGGGTCGAGGTGAATGGTAATATGCAGGATGAGTGTTATAGGTATGGTAGGTATTTTGGGGGTGAGGGTTGGTATGTGGGTGGAGGTGTTTGGTTGTGAGGGGAGACTTAAGGCCCTTGGCTACAATCACAGCACCCACTTCTTTCTTCTTTGAAATACCTCATGATTGCAAGGCTTTATTAGTGGCTTACAATGCCTCAAAATTTGTCACCATCCCGCTCTTGATTCCTTCATCTATTCTTTCTCCTAACTTTATGATGTCCGACAACTTGTGACTATCGATGACTATCAACCTTTCATAATATTGTGGATCTTGATCTCTAACAAAGAACTTGTTCATTTGTTCTTCTTTAAGTGTTGGCCTTACCTTTGCGGCCTTTGATCTCCAGTGAGTAGCATACTCATGGAAGGTTTCTGTCGGCTTCTTCTTGAGGTTTTGAACATAGAAAACGTCTGGCGCGTTCTCTGTATTGAACCTGAATCTATCCATGAAATATGATGCCATACTTACCCAATTAGCCCACTTCATCGGGTTTTGACTGATATACCAAGACAAGGCGTCTCCTGTAAGACATCGCATGAACATTCATGCGGATTTGTTCATTCTTACACACTCCCACAAGCTTGTCACAGTAGGTTCTCAGATGCACCTTCGGATCTCCAGTGCTATCGAACATCTCAAACTTGAGAGGCTTGTAACTCTCTAGCAGTTCTACATCTGGCTGGATACACGCATCTTCATAGTTTAAAACATCAACGCCTTTCACACCTTCAACACTCTGGACTCTCCCTGTCAGCTTCTTGTGTTCCTCTTCCATATTTCGAATTAGCAGGTCTTTTTTAGTCGGCACAGGTATGTATAGGGTTTTTTGAGGGGCATAAGGTATGGTTTCCACGTATATTGGATTTCTTTGATGAGTTCCTAGAACTTGGGTATATGGGTGATTGTTGATTAAGTTTTGGGGATCGGGAGTAGATTATGGTGCATTTTGGGGAGTGTGATAAGGGGTGGTTAGTAGATATTGAGTTGGGTGATGGTGGTGTTGTTGAGGGGTTTGCACAGGTGGTGGGTTAAGTTTTTGGGGAGGCACGGGATTATGATACTGGTGCGGTGCGGGGGGATTCGGAGCTGTGGGTGGAGGATTCTGGTTTTGTGTGTTTTGTGGTGGTGTTTGGTTTTGAGTGGTTGGGTTTTGCTGGTTGATGTCAAGAACATTAAGAGTAAGGGAAAGGCTTGCCAGATTTCGGACTTGTTCAAGCTCACCCTATAGCTCCAGGATTTTCTAATCCAAACTTAAGACCAAGTCATTCTTTCCTTGAGTGCTTCTACCATTTGAAGTTTCAACATTTTTTGCCGCAGTAGCATTATCTTTTCTGATGCCACTTAAATCATCCATCTTCCCTTTGCTTTTGCCTTTCTTTTTCGGGTTGCTAGATAGAGGAGGAGGTGGAGGACCTCTGGATCTAGTGTGGTACGTTAATGATGTCAGTATGCATGAACCAACCTTCGGGAATGGGAATAAATAAAAGAAATAAAAACAAAAGGTAACCAAGTCAATAAGGCGAAATAAAAGAGTGTTTGAAATATTTAAGCACGTATCACAAAAAGTCATGCAATAATTCGCGTCCTTATTTTGGGGACCTCATTATGCCTGAGGTAGGCCTAAGAGACACATAGACTTGGAGAAAATTGATGCTAATATTTGCTTCATTTCATTAGTGTGAAAATAAGCCAAACTAATCTTTTACTAAATCGACAATTATAATAATAATAATAATAATAATAATAATAATAATAATAATAATAATAATAATAATAATAATAATAATAATAATAAAATCACTAATGGCATTAAGCCTTATTACATCTAAATCTAATCTAAACTAGAAAGTAGTAAAGAATATTATCTCCTAATCTACTTGGTCCCTGAAGTACCTTCTCCATGATTAGCTTTCTTGACCACATCAATCATGTTTCCCAGATCGCGCATGTCTAGTAGCAAATAAGCTTTTTCCTGCTTCCCTCCTTCATGGTCTTCCATGCCTTGACAACCCCAAAATCTCTTCCTTATCTTCCCTTCTAGCTCCATCAATCCTTGCTCTAGATATTCCAACCTCTCCATCGACTTAGTGGCAATCTCTTTCCATTCCCTTATCGCCTCCATGTTTATGTTATGTTGTTCTAGATGTTTAGCTCCGGATTCGAACACCCTTTTGTGTTGCCTCTTGCATTTCACATGTGCCTCAGCCACTTCATCTATGAACTTGTCCTTCATATTGACACCTGGTTTGACGTCCCCAGCTATGTCGTCTACTAACCATTATAGATAGTAGTACATAAGGCCGGCGTGATACCTGTCTGGCTCAATAGTTTCTCCTTCCACGATGATCTTTTGATTTCACATGTGTTGAGCTTTGAACTTTAATGGGATGACATCTCCCTTGAAATTTGCCTTGTACTGAACCATATTGGAAACCCGAGGTATGACTTGTTTTCTTCTAGATTGCCTCATTACCCTTATAGGAGCGTAAGGGTAGATGCCTCGCAGCCCGATCAGTACCAAGTGAGTAGTTCCTTTTGATCTGATGATGAACTCACTACTAGGAAACCATTCAAAAATCCAATGCACTTGCTCATTTATTAGGTTACTGAAGAAAAGCACCCAGGCTACAGCATTTCCAAGCTTTGCAAACCTGTCTGGATTGAACGTCATCTTCTTTGGATGATGATTGGCTATGTAGTCATTCAGTGGCCTTCGTAGAAGTTGTTGGCGATACTTACCCCTATGAAAGTGTTCTAGCATCCAAACTTGTAGTAATAGATTACAACCCTCAAAGTGTCTGAACCCATGCTTGCACCGATCCAGAGCACGGTACATCTCAGCTAAGATCATTGGGATGATAGTATAAGTATGTCCTTCGATGCCATCCATTAAGGTCCTGGCGACCATGGCTAAGCAAGTATGAATCCTTCCTCCTTGCATTGGAATGATCAACAATCCCAAGAAGCGGACAATGAAAACATAAACTCGTCGGTGCACCCATCCAAAAGAGGTAATGGCTAGTTCATCTTGATGAAGGCGATATGATTTGCTATGCCTATAACGCTCGTGGAGAAACTCAAAAGGTATGTATGATTTCTTCAGACAGATGTATGCCCATAATGCTCGGAGTTCATCATTCTTCTTAGACCCAACATTTTCATAAAATCGCACATAGTGCGATTTTCTAGCACTGAGAGTCCTAGACTATCCCATGGTAACTTGGCGAAACACCCTATTTCTTCCAGGAGAGGAGTCATCTCTATATTGCCAAATCAAAAACTAACTCTTTTCTCGTCCCAGAACATGGTAGCAGCCTTGATCAGTTCCCTATTTGGTCGAATGTTCAGAAAAGATGGATGGTCGCCAAGTAGTCTCCTCACATGATTCCTATCATAGGGTGCAAGGTCTTTCCACCAGTCAATTAGCAAAGGCAGGATATTTTGACCATACCGAACCTGGGATTTCGTGCTTCATTTTTTGCAAAAAAACAAAGGTTAGCCATTTCCCCCTCCATATTCGACTACTTACGCAATAATGATAAACATGTTGGCATGTTTTCTCCAAGTAATGAACATAATATGATGATGTCCTTTTGGGATTATGGAAATTCCGTCGGACTTTGGACAAGGTTCATCTTATGTGGGTTGATACGTCAACGATGTCTCTATCCATACTAGGTTTAACATGATGCATGTACATCTCAAATTAGAGTGGGGTTTCTAGAAGGGTCTAGACTGGTAATCTCAAGTGGAAAACTTGAGAGGGAAAGGCACGGGACCGTCGACTACACCGTTGATCGACAAGTCTACTGCAAATAATCCTTTCTAGTTTAAAAGGGTGATTTCAGGAAAGCGCGGACACTCATCAAGTGTCGCATGTTGATAATAAGCACGAGTGGAGTATGATGTGGAGCATGCGTTATACAGAAATAATAACATGTTTCCAAGTATTTGCATCATAAAAGTGCATAAAATAATAAACAATATGATAAAGATGAACAGGATTAGGAGCAAAGGGGAAAAGAAAAGAAAGACAAAAAGAGAAGTCGGTTTAATTCATGAAAATGTGTGAGAACGTAATGAAGCAAATAGGGAATTATGGACAAAAGATTCGTGATACAGCAGTCTTAGACAAGATGAAAGAAACGGGGAGATGACGTACATGTCATAGCAATAAAGGGAAACATGGAAGGGATTTAAATAAATAAAGGAAAATAAGGGAAGGGGTGTGCATGTCATAGCAATTTAAACAAATAAATAAAGGAAAATAAGGGAAGGGATGTGTATGTCATAGCAATTTAGACAAAAATAAGGGAATTAATCCACATAAGTCCATTTTGTTATGGTAAGAGCCCAAGTATATCCCCAGCAGAGTTGCCAAGCTATAACGCCCCATTTCCTCACGAAAGCGGGCTTCTCCATGTGACAACTCTTTTAAATGGGTATTAAAATAGAAGAGTCGCCACTAATGATTTTTAAGGTGCGTTAGGGCACCTATTTGCAAATAACTCTGTTTGACTAGTCTATGTCACCAAAGATTTGATAAGGGCTCAAAGTACCTCTAAGAGAAGGTGTTAGGCACTCTTCGAGGTCCACAACTGTGATTCTCGGTCGAATTTTACACTATGTGGATTAGATAATTAAACTAGGTGATCACATAAGTAAAGAAAGATGTAGAAGTTGAAAGCTCTATTATAACATAACCCATAAGAATTACACTGTAAAAAAAATCGATATAAATATTAAAGATTACAAAGGTACAACGGTGTTGGTCTATATTTAATGACTGAGTTTGAACAACAAGTACATGAAAGGAAGGGGGTCCTAAGTTTCTTAGCCTATAGGATCACCCCGTGCAACATATATAATACTTTGCAACTCCTTAAGGTAGGGGTTGCTCATCTTATTCAGTGGGCATAGACTATCATCTCCTGCTAACAATTACTATGTTGAAGTTGTTTGCTTAAAGGCGCTCTAATTCAATTCTAAGTCGTGTCCTATGCGTGCACTACCCGTCCCATGCCTATGATCTAGGAGGCTTTGGAGCTACTATTTAGGTGGATCTAGAGTTTCCTTAGTAAGCTCAAATTGATAAAACTAGGCACATATTCAAAACATGTAGGACTACACATAAAGACAATAAGTGGCTCAAGCTAGCCTCCACACACAGAAACAAAGGCACACAAATATATTTTAGGTTATGTAATAGATAGTTTCAGACGCATTAGAATCATTAAATCCCATAGGCATGATTTCTATGATGATTCCTATTTCCAGTATTGTACAAGCGATATTGCTTCTTTAGACTAACTCATGGGCAGATTAGAAGCGTTGCAAGTCCTATAGGCATGATTTCTAATTGTTTGCGTAATAAGGTAGTGAAATGATCCCAGAATTCCCAATTACCACTGATGATTTTATAGATATGCTTCTTAGGCAGGTGACAGTATCCTATAGACAGGATTTCTATTAGTTGCATAATGGGGTAGTGAAGCAGCTTGAAAACCCAATATTAGCAACGTTGATCTCATAAACAGTTTCTTATGCGAATGATAACATCCTATAGGCAGGATTTCTAACAATTGACAATTTGACTTGATTTTATATCATTTTACCCCTATAGGTATGTCATCTAAGTGAGGCAGTACAAAAGTAACAGAAAGCAGTTGATCAATTATTTAAAACCTTATAGTCATGATATCTAGATTAGCAAAGGCATGTATTATAGTATCCTATAGGCATACTATCTAAAAGCGTTGAGTAGTAGACATGGAAACAAGTATTGCAAATATTTGAACATGCTTTAGACAATTGAGTGAAGTGTGTGCGATTTCCTATAAGCATGCTTTCTATGAGCGTGCAGAAATAGAGCTTGTCAAAAAAATAGCAAACAGAGCATGTAGACCCTTGTAGGTATGTTTTCTACTCTTTCATGTAAAACAGAATATGCTCGTTTCCCAAATTTCATTAACACCCCAATTATTTATTTACAGAATTATTGCAGGACCAGATAATGAATACAAGTACAAATATTACATAAATGAACAACTGCAGGCCCGGTAATAGGCCCGAACAAAAGTATCCCAGCACTGACTGGGCCTTCAATAGCCTCACTCTTTGCACAACCAGTAGGCCCAAATCCCAGGCTTACCAGGACAATTGGAGTATGCCTAAATCAAATGCTCGGGTCCAACAACATATACGGCCCAACAAAACTAGGTCCAAATGAATACCTTAATTACCCAACTGGATGCCCAAACTGACCATACATGTGATAACCATATACTAAATCACAAAGCCAGGATTATACAAAATAAGGTGGGCTCATGCTTTATTTCCAGAAACCAGTTCAAAGTGATAGGTTTGAACATCATAAGCTAGAAAACCACCCCAAGTAGAGTTGCAAAGTAAAGCACGATCCATAATTAGCCTAAAGAACTTTAGACATAAGAGTTTTGACATGAAGGTCTAGCAGGATCAAAGACAGAACAAGTGAAATAGCAATCTTCACGTGGGAGTTCTAACATGGGAGCCTAGTGAAGGTATGAGCATAACAAATAGGCTAGTGGGCATAGTCTACAATGGTTGACAAGCAATCACCTAGTTGAACATAGGAAACTTAACATGCTGAGCATCATTCATAACACCAAAGTTCAGAAATTTTACCAAAATTAACAGGATATGTAGGCATTAGGAAATTATACCAATTAACCATATATAGAAGAAAGGCTATATATTAAAGTCTTATGCAATATTTGAAGAACACAGAATTGAACCAGTCAAAGAGCCTAAATTAGTGTTTACAAATAGCAAGAAAACATGTTATGTTGGTTTAGAAATTCAGGCAATACTGGCACTTAGAAACTACAAGAGCATATCAGCCATAAGGAAGTTAACAAGTGGTACATGAATGACTCAATAGGAAATATTAGAACAAATTCTGGGCATGGATTAATCTACACAAGAATCTGAAACAAAAAAGGAAATGAACTCATGACAAGCCGCAGATATAAACATTCAGCCATACACAAACACACTAGGCTAAGTTAGCTTAAGGCAGTCATAGGTCATGGGGATACATCAAAACTTAGAGCCTTAGAAAAATTTTGATGCTAGGAAACACAAGGCTGTAGGATAACTTCAAAGCAAAGAGGGCCACAGACAGAGACAACATAGTAGCATATTGGTTAATCAAAGCTTAAGTAACATATATATACAGAGGATGAACACTAGCAAAAGAAAATGAAATTGCGAGAGTCGAAGGTACTTACAGTTATGAATTAACGAACAGGAAAGTGAGAAGAGCAATTTCCAGCACTAATTCAATTAACAGTAGCAAAGAACAGCAGAATCCCAAGATCCCAGTGCGCCAGAATTCCCAAGAGTTTCAAATGAACCTCGGGAAGTGCTCGCACTGAGAGAGAATACAGTCGAATTCTAATGGCCTTGGATTTCAGCCGGCCAAGGTCACAAGTTTCAGAATATAATAAGTGAGAGTGAAACTATCATACATTGATTCAGGTCTACTAGGGGAATAAGGGAATGGGTTATATACTAGTAAAATTTAAAGGAACAAACAAGGAAAACAGACAATCAAGTATAATAAAGGAAAGAATAGCATTGAAAATCAATTTCTAATTAGATTAGGAGAAAAACCAAACAAACCCTAGTTTGAAGAAATCAAGGATTGGCCGAAGATCTTGGCAAATCGGACTCATACAGCTTTGCTATGAACATATATAGACGAAATATCATCTAGATCTTAACGAATGAAACTGGTTTCCCTTGGTTTAAAGCTCGTACTTGCCAAAAATAGGTAAGTACTAAGTAATACCGTAATCGTGTATGTAACAACGAGACATAGTATATAAGGTAAGGAAATCATGGAATGATTCCGTATTAAGGTCGGAATCAGAGAAGATTAAGGGATACGACGGTTAGGGTTTCTCAGAGAAGAAGAGAGTAGAGAGGATTCAAGGGCGTCTCTCTCAGAAGAATGGGGTTGGGTTTTGGGCAAGTGTAATCAAAAATGGGGGAATGGTTGTGGGTCGTTGATCATTTTAGATCAATGGATTAGAGGAGAAACGGGGCGGGTTGCTCAAACGGGTACCGATCGGGTTTGCTAACGGGTTGTTTGGTCTAGGCCAGGGGAATTGGGCCATGATATTTAGGGTATATGTGCTACCTATTTGGTCCAAAAAAACCAACTTAGGACTTGGGCTGGATTTTTAAATACAAAAATTAAGGGGAAATAATTTATTAAAATAGTTAAATAAAATATAAAATATTATTCATCCAACTTAACATTTAAAAATAATAAAGGAAGGTTATAAAAATATAAAAATTTATTTTGATCCTAAATGAAATGACAAAATGCAAATAATTGTAGCGACGATCCCAAAACCAAAAGAACGAGCAGTTTGCACCGGCAATCCCAAAACCAACAAAACTCATTGGATACTCACCTAAAACTCACCCAAGCCCTTCGAGCTCCAAATCGAACATGCATACAAGTTTAATAACATTATACAAATATGCTCTCTACCTCAAATCATCAATATAACATCAAACAATAAGAATCGATCATTAAAACTTAAGAATTTTCAACTTAAACTCAATTTTCATAATTTCACACATAATGCGCCGAAACGCGTTCGGATCAACCCACACCCCAACCAAACATACGTACAAGTCCAATAACATCATACAAACCTACCGAAATCGTCAAAACACCGATCCAATATCGTTTACCCAAAATTATGATCGTGGTCAACTGTAGCCTCATTTTTAGTCAAAATTTAACATAAAGGCTGTCCGGAAAGCGACACGGACCATGCATGTAAGTAAAAAAACATCATATGAAGCTTTGGGAGGTCTCGAAACACAGAAATTAGGTATAGTACTCAAACGGACCTATCGGGTCGTCACATTCTCCAACTCTAAAACAAACGTTCGTTCTCGAACGAACATAGATAAGTACATGGACTGGCAAAAAGGTGGGGGTATCTACTCCTCATATCGGACTCCCACGTAGCCTCCTCAATCAGCTGATCTCTCCATTTCACTTTCACGAAAGGAAAACTCTTTGATCTCAACTTACGAACATGCCAGTCTGGAAAAGCAAGCGGCTCTTCCTCATAGGCCAAAATTTATCAAGTTTCACCGTGGTGAAGTCCAAAACATGTGATATGTCCTCATGATACTTTCGATGATTGGAAACGTGAAATACCGGACGTACCCCTACTAGGCTAGGAGGCAATGCAAGCCTATAAGCAATCTCCCCAACTCTCACCAAGATCTTAAATGAGCCAATAAACCTCAAGCTCAACTTGCCTTTCTTCCTATATCGCATCACGCCCTTCATAGGAGACACTCAGAGGAGAACCTACTCACCCACCATGTAAGCCACATCTCGAACCTTCCGGTCTGCATAACTCTTTTGCCTGGACTGAGCTGTGCAATGTCACTCCTGAATCACCTTAACCTTCTCATAGCATCACGGACCAAATCAGTGCCTAACGATCTAGCCTCACTAGGCTCAAACTAACCAATCGGTGAATGACATTGAGTCCCATATAAGGCCTCATACGGAGGCATCTGGATGCTCGACTGATAACTATTGTTATAGGTGAACTCCGCTAGAGGTAAAAAAAAAATGGTTCCATGAACTTCAAAAATCAACAACACAAGCGCGTAACATGTCATCCAAGATCCGAATAGTGTGCTCGGGTTGTCCGTCCGTCTGAGGATGAAATACATATAAGTGTGGATTTTAACCGCTAATGAGTACCCTCTTGCTTTAGTCTTTGTTCCGAAATTAGCAATTTTTGTCTCTGAATCAAATGAAAATGTGTGAATTGTAGATGTGTCGAAGAATGTGAGCTCAATGAAGAAACATAAATCAAAAAGGAAATGTTCCAGCATAGATCAGTCAAGAGGAAGAATTCAAAGAACAGTGCGGTCCGCAGAATTACATTGCGGCCGCAAAAGCAAATACAACCTGCAAAAAATTAATACGGTCGCAAACAAAGCTCTGAAGCTTTAGAGGATGTTGGTAGAAGTTCTGTCCACAAACCAAAAAGTGCGGTTGCACCTGAGGTTCGCACTGTCAAGACTGAATTGTTAGAGAAGATGCAATCGAACAAGTCTGAAGCCTCCTCAAAGTGCAGTCCGCAGCAATTTATTGCAGCGACAGAAGATGAAGTGTGACCGCAATACCTAATGTGCAGCCGTAGAACTCCTCCAACTGAAAGCACTCACAATAGCCGCCTACCAAAGTGTGAACCACGGATGTATTTGTGCGGCCGCTGAACCCTTAGAAGGGTATTTTTGTCAGGAATTTTAGAGCACTATAAATAGACGTGAAACACTTTTTTAGAGCATCTTTTGTACTGTAGTAGAAGCTAGTGGTTATATTTAGTTATTTTGGCAACTTGGAGCTACAATTAGATAAGCTCAATTAATTTTCCACTTTAATTCTAGTTTTATGTATTTAATTACTTCTTCTTTTCATATTTCTATGTCAATTACTATGAGTAGCTAGATTTTATCTAGGGTTGTGATCCAAACCTAATGTGTAAAACTTATGGGTGTTTAATATTAGTTCTTGCTATTGATTGGTTTGATGTTATTTAGCCTTGTTTATGCTTTATAGGTAGAATGAATGGTTGAAAACATTGATTCATTCTTATTTGACTTTGTTCTTACTTGAGAAAGAGGAATTTAGTCTAGGAAAACTTGGCTAACAAGAAATTGAACTAGTTGAAGTATCGATTAGTTTGATTAAAGGATTTTAACTAGAGATAGGGATAATCTAACTTGAACTCAAATTCAATTATTTTCATTGCTACCCATTTGGTCTTAAGAAAGCCAATTTGGGCATAAATACGCTTTAACCGAGAGGTATTGAGTGGATACTTGAGCATTGAGAGTCATAACAAATCCTGATCTACCAAGCAAGCATAGATTTACTCTACCCATTAGGTTTACACCTAGGTTAAGGCTACAAGCTTAGGCCTTTCTCTATTTGATAAAAACATCAAAAACATTTCAAATATTACTTGCTCATTAGTTTGTTAAATTTTCTAATAGTTAATTTAGATAAGTGTAACCCACTTCCGTTTAGAAGCTAAATTTAGTTATTTCGAGTTTCTTGCTTGAGTGTTTACCTCAACACTCATTTTAAAGTCCCTATGGATTCGACCCTGAATCGTGCTGGGTTTTATTATTATAACGACCGTTTCATATTCCTTAATTTGGTGTGAATTGAACTTGATCAAACATTGTACTCAGCTCGATCCGCGTGCCCAACTCACGCTGCACGGCTCTCCAAAAATGTAATGTGAATTGTTTGAATCGGTTAGAAATTATGGAATTGGGCACGCCGTGCAGGAAGATAACTACCAGATGTAAATCTAAGACAGCCGCTCTGAAGAATAGGAAGTCATCACCGGAATGAAGTGTGTGGACTTAGTCAATCGGTCCACAATAACACAGACTGCGTCATATTTCCTCAAGGTCTATGGTAAGCCTACCACAAAATCCATAGCAATGCACACTCACTTCCACTCTGGTATCTCCAATCTCTAAGTCAATCCACTCGGTTTCTGATTCTTGTACTTCACCTATTGACAATTCAAACCTTGAGAGACATAAGCAACAATATCTTTCTTCATTCTCCGCCACCAATAGTGTTGTTTCAAGTCATGGTACATCTTTGTGAAACCTGGGTGAATGGAATACTGCGAACTGTGACCTCCTAAAGGATCAACTCTCTCAACCCATCAATAGTGGAACACAAATCCAGCCTTGAAGCTGCATAACCCTACAACACCAATCACAACCTCCTTAGCACCACCCCGCTGCATTGTATCCTTCAACACCAAAAAGTGAGGATCATCAAACCGGAGAGACTTAATACGCTCCAAGAATGATGATTGTGCCATAACACAAGCAAGAACCCATCTAGGCTCCAAAACATCCAATCTCACAAATTGATTGGCCAAAGCCTGAACAACCATAGCTAATGGTCTCTCCCCTGCCGGTAAATATGCCAAACTGCACATGCTCTCAGCCTTCCTACTCAATACAACGGCCACTGCATTGGTCTTTCCCAAAATGATATAATATGGTGATATCATAGACTTTCAACAACTCTAACCATCTTTGTTTCCACAAATTAAGGTTCTTCTACTTGAACAGGTGCTGGAGGCTCTGATGGTCAGTATAGACCTCACATGGAACGCTGTATAGATAGTGCCTCCAAATCTTCAGTGCATGAACAATGGCTGCCAAGCCTGAATCATGCACAGGTTAATTCTTCTCATGAAACTTCAACTAATGAGAAACTTAGGGAAATCACCCTACCATCCTGCATCAATGCCGCACCAATCCAATATGCGATGCATCACAATACATGGTCTAAGATCCTGAACCTGTAGGCAACACAAACATTGGGGATGTAGTCAATGCAGTCTTGAGCTTCTGAAATCTCACCTCACACTCATCGTACCATCTAAAAAGGGCACCCTTCTTGGTCAATCTGGTCAAAAGAGCTGTGCTGGATGAAAATCCCTCCACGAAACGGCGATAATAAGCCGCCCAACCCAAGAAGCTCCGAATCTCTGTAGCTGAAGTAGTTCTAGGCCAGTCATGAACTGCCTCCATCTTCTTCAAATCCACCTTAATGACCTCACTAGACACTACGTGGCCCAAGAATGCCACCGAATAAGGCCATAACTCGTACTTGGAGAATTTATTATATAGCTTGTTCTCCGTCAATGTCTGGAGCACGATCCTCTAGAATATACCAATATGTTATCAATGAATAAGATGACAAAGGAATCAAGATATGGCTAGAACACGCTGTTCATCAAGTGCATGAAGGATGATGGGGCATCGGTCAACCCAAAAGACATCACCAGAAACTCATAGTGGCCACAGTGGGTCCTGAAATCCATCTTCGCAATGTCTGAAGCCCGGATCTTGAAATGATGATATCTCAATCTCAGGTCAATCTTCGAGAACACTTTAGCACCCTATAGTTGGTCAAACAAATCATCAATATGCGATTGTAGGTACTTATTCTTGACTGTAACTTTGTCCAGCTGCCTGTAGTTAATAGAAATCCTCATAGAGTCGTCCTTCTTCTTCACAAATAGAACTGGAGCACCCGGAAGGCAAAACACTCGTTCTGAGAAAACCCTTATCAAGCAACTCCTGAAGATGTTCTTTCAATTCTTTTAACTCCACAGGTACCATGCAATATGGTGAAATAGATATGGGCTGAGTGCCCGGTACCAAGTTTAATACCGAAATTAATGTCCTAATCGAGCAGCATGCCCGTAATGTCTACTAGGAACACATCTGGAAAGTCTCTCACTACTGGAACTGACTCAATGGTACTAACATACCACACAAAGTCTAAGTATGCCAAGCACCCTTTCTCAACCATCCGATGTGCCTTCGGAAAGGACACCACCCTGCTGAGGACATAAACCAATAAACATATCCCCTCCAGTATCGATAATTCCGGCATCGCCAATGTCACGGTCTTAGCATAACAATCCATAATGTGATAAGGTAACAACTATTCCATGCCCAAAATCACGTAAAAATCTACCATACTGAGTAATAAATGGTCTACCCGAGTCTCAGAACCCCCAATAGAGACCACACATGAGCGATAAACACGATCTACCACAATATAATCTCCCACAGGAGTAGACACATAAATAGGGGAACTCAAAGAATCACGAGACATATCCAGATATGAAGCAAAATAGGATGACACATATGAATACATTGAACCAGGATCAAATAAAATTGAGGCATCTCTATGGAAAACTGAAACAATACATGTGATGACCGCATCCGATAAATCTACCTCAAGTCTAGTTGGAAATGCATAAAAATGGGGCTAAGACCCACCAATCTAACCTCCACCTCTCGAAAGACCCCTCACTACCTAACCTCTACCTCTAATGGCCTGACCACCACTTCGGGCTGCCTGACCCCCGCCTCTAGCAAGCTGAGCGGGGAGTGGACCAACCGATGCCGGAACTATAGCGTGAGTACCCTATTGTGTCACGCTGCTCTGTGATCTATAGAAAAACCTTGCGACATGCCTCAAATCTCCACAATTATAACTATCCTCGATTGATGTGACCGTTGTGACTGCTGAACCTAGAATTTACCCTGTTGACCTAAATAAACACCCCGATAACTCTAAATCGAATAGCGCTAACCGGGGCTGAAGGTGTGATGCATGCTTACTACTCAAGATGAGACCCATGAGAACCACGACTGCTAGAAACACCATGTGATACCTGAGCACTAACTGAATCGCCCTGCTGGGGTGGCCTATACCAAATGAACCCCTACCTCCAGAGGAGGCACCACCGAAATCACCAAAATGACGAGGCCTCTTCTCAAATTCCACCTCTCTACCCTGACCACAAATCCTCTCGATCCGCCTAGCAATCTCTACAACTCAAGTAAAAGAAATATAATCATTAGTTTGTCTGGCCATCTGTAGCCTGATACCATAAGTAAGACCATCTATGAATCTCTTCTCCCTGTCCCTCTTAATAGGGATCAAGATAACTGCATGGCAAGCTAAATCCACGAATCTGGTCTTGTACTAGGTAACATTCATGCTACCCTGCTGGAGGCGCTCAAACTGGCTACGGTAGTCCTCTCGCGGAGTAAAAGGGATGAACTTCTTCAAGAATCGCTATGAGAACTGATCCCCAATTGAGTGGAGGTGAACCTGATGGTCTGCCTCGAACATAGTCCTGTCACCACCTCTTGGCGGAAGCGTGCATCTGAAATACCGCAAAGTCAACTCCATTTGACTCTACTATACTCATGTTGTGCAGTACCTCGTGAAAATATTCTATGAAATTATATGGGTCCTCAGAAGATGTACCACAAAATCGAATAGGAAATAGCTTGGTGAACTAATCCAACCTCTTCACCCCCTTAAAAGACATCGCGGGTCTCTTCCCGACCTATGTAACAACAGTAGGCTCAACTGCCCCAAAGGAAACTGCCGGAGTCTATTATCCGTGAGCAATCTGCTCTGGTGTATGAGTAGCGGGAGTCTGGGCTCCTCCCCCAGCCTGAGAGATGACTGGTACCATAGGAATCACACGGCCTGGGCAACACTCTCCATAAGGCCCACCTGACGGACTAGAGTATCCTGAAGTACCGGGGTAGCAATAAACCCCTCTCGGACCTAAGCTAGTCCAATTGGTACGGTCTTAACAGGGACCTCCCCCTCCTGCTCGATCCGAAGAGCTGCAATAGGTGATGCTACACGTGCTCTAAGATGAGCTATACCTCTGCCTCTGGTCCTACCTCGGCCACGGCCAATACCCCTAATAGCGGCAGTAACCTGGGGCTTCGGCTCATGATTGGCTGTAGATGTTGTGCGTGTCCTCACCATCTGTGAGAGAACAAGAAAATAATGATTCAAACTTCGGCGATAGAATAAGGTCGCACGACGGAGTAAGAAACTCGTGACACCTATGCAACCTAGTGCTCAGATACTAACTTGTCACGAACCGAAATCCCAACCGCCGGGTCGTGATGATGCCTAGCGTCCACTTGATAGAGCCAATATTAGTACACAACTAATCATTTTTAGACAAATTTGAAAGCAATATCATAAGAATTAAAGCTGTAGAATTTCAAAGTAGATATAATAACTAAAAAATTGACTAGCCAAACCCGGAATCTGGTGTCCCAAGTACATGAACATACTAAAAGTACTACGACCAATGTCTGAATGAAAATACAACTGTTCGAAACAAAATAAACAGTAAAACTAGATAATGAAGGGGACTTCAGGGATTGCGATCGCCGTGCAGATCTACCTCAAGACTCTAGATATAGATATGATCCAAGCAAAAACTCCGCTAGAAACCATTGGGACCAAGACCAAAATCTGCACAAGTAGTGCAAAATTGTAGTATGAGCACAACCGACCCAATATTCTGTAAGTGTCGAGCCTAACCCCGACGAGGTAGTAACGAGGCTATGACAAGACACCTACTAAAACATGTTCAGATATGTACATAACAAAATAAAAATAACATGTAAAGCATTTAAAATAATAACGGGGAGGAAACATGTAAAAGGGAGTACAATCGGAACAGTAAGTACAACAAATCACCAGGTAGTATCTTTCCAAATAAACAACGATAGAGCCAAGTAAATGCACAAATACGAAAATCATGTAAAGCAATGAAACCATCAAATTACACGGCATCACCCTTCTTGCTTTTTCTCGCATCCTCGCCATGTAATATGATAAATAAAATGGTATGGCATCACCCTTTATGCCTTTACTCTCATCCTCAGCATATGATAATGATATGATAAATGAAATGGCATGGAATCACGCTTCGTGATTTTACTCTCATCCTCACATGATATAATAAATGATAATAAACTAATCAAGTGCACAGCATCACCCTTCGTGCTTTAATGCTCACATTCACTCATTCTGATAACAATAAGCAAATATGGCACAGCAACACCCTTCGTACTTTTCACTCTTCCTCACCAAGCAACAACGATAATCTAAAGTATCAAGCAAGGTGGAAACAAATTTCAACTTCAACCGTGGTGTTATGATAAGCAATTAGACTTCCGATATCCCAACCACTTCAAGATAATCAATAAATACAAAAATGATCAATTAAAGAAATATAATATATCTAAGGCATAGAAGGCATGGTAAATGAAACAACATGGTACAATAAATCAATTTCCACCCCCATATTTTAACTCATGACGACGCATATATACTTGTCACCTTGCATATACGTCCTCCACACACATAATTCACATAGCAAATAGACCAACATGTCCTAATTCCCTTAAGTCATAATTAACCATGACGCTTACCTCACTTCACAAACAAATCAATCAATCAACCACAACTTGCTTTTGAACAAGCCTCCAAAATAGCCTAATCTAGCCAATTATCAATCAAATAATTCAAAATAAGCTTTAGAAACTACCCATGAATAAAAAAGGTTCAATTTTGATCATTTTTAAAAAAGTCAACCAAAGTCCACCCTGGGCCGCTTGGTCGAAATATGAGATGTGGGCCAAAACTCGATTATCGATTCACCCCCAAGCCCGGTTATGTGATTTGTTTCGAAATCCGATCATAATTTAAGGTCTAAATCTCAATTTTACAAAATTTCTAAACTCTACCCAAAATCCCTAATTTCTACCATGGAATTCATATATTTGATATTAAAAACTCATGAAAAGTAATGGAGAATTGATAGAAAATGAATTAGAGTTTCTTATCAATGAATTTGGAAAGAAAAAGTTCTTCAAAAATTGCCTCTAGGGTATTTGGATTTGAGAAATAGTGTAAAATGAGCTAAGTTCCGTTATTCTCCTCTTTTACTCAGCTGTAGATGTTGCATTTGCGAACACTTATTCGCAATTGCGAGAGATTGATCGCAAATGCAATCAGTGTATCGGACCACCAAACATCACAAATGCGATAAAAGTGTCGCAAACGCGAGGAGTCCCCTCATCGCAAGTGCGAGCTAAGCTTCACATTTGCGATGCTGCCAACTCAAAGATCGTAAACGCGAACACCTAGTGTCTGCAAATGCAATCAGATATTCACAAAAGTGAAGTACCAGTCCACCAGCCCCTTATGCAAATGCAATTATTTGGCCGCATAAGCGAGCTCGCAAATGCGAGAAATGCTAAGATCTGCACTCCTGAAGCACTAGCAGTTTGCACCAGCAATCCTAAAACCAACCAAGCTTATCTGATACTCACCCGAAACCCACACGAGTCCTCAGGCTCCAAACTAAACATGCGCACAAGTGTAATATATTATACAAACTTGCTCGCTACCTCAAATCATCAAAATAACATCAAATATCAAGAATCGGTCATCAAAACTCAAGAATTTTCAACTTTAACTCAAATTTTACAATTTCACACATAATGCGCCAAAACGTGTAGGTTCACCCCAGACCACAACCAAGCATGCGTAGAAGTCCAAAACCATCATACGAACCTAGTGGAATCGTCAAAACACCTATCCGAGGTCGTTTACCCAAAATGTTGATCGCGGTCAACTCTTGCCTCAATTTTAGTCAAAATTTTCATTTCTTTAAAATTTCACATAAAAGCTTTCCGAAAAGTGATATGGACCATGCACGCAAATCAAAAAATATCAAATGAAGCTACTGGAGGTCTCGGAACATAGAAATTAGATCTAGTATTCGAAATGACCTATGAAGTCGTCACAACAAATCTCAAACAAACATCATGTGCATATTTCAGAGACACGGTCTAAACACGATTACAACTATCTCACAAGCTCCCAAAACTCGGTATCACATCTTCACGAGCATCTAACAAGAGTAGACTGTCTCTATTAAATAATAGCATATATCTAGAATGAAATAAATAGACTGAAATGGATAAACAAGAGAGGGGGACTCCATATGGTGTGGATCAAAAAAATAGGGCAACTCACCATGAAGCCTCCAATGCAAGCTCGTAAATATCTAGATGGATACCACTAGTACCTGATGCAGGATCTACACAAAAATGTGCAGAAGTATAATAAAAGTATAAAATTATAGTACTCAATAAGTAACAAGTCTAGCCTCGAAGAAGTGGTGACGAAGGATCGAGGCTGACACTTACTAACAGTCCATAAGCAAGTAAAACATAATTGGAACATGGAATAAGGCATGATATTAGAACCGGATCCTGACTACCCATGAGTCACAGAACCCAAATTTATAATCAAACCCCATTTTGACATATCATTTGCATTCTTAAATTAACAATTCTCCATTTATAAGTTTCCTTCCATTTCTCACTTGATTTCTCCCAAATTCTTGATTTCATGCTAAAATATTATAGACTCTTTGATGATAAAAGTGAGTTATGATCACTTACCCTAACATGGTTGATGAAGAAATAGGTCAAAACCCCTAAAATTGGCTCCCATGCTCCAAATTGAAGAGAAATACCAAAACCACAAAATGAGCTCTATTTATAGTGTGAAGAACCAACTGGTAGTAAAAATGCACTGGCACGACACCTCGGGTGTCGCCCCCACGGCATACCCTTCTCACAAAAAATTGTCGTGCCACCCTTTGGTAAAATGATCATAACGTCATGCTCAAATGTCGGAATGACGAATGTTTAAACCAAAAGAACTACATTCAAAGGGATACAATCGCATCAAAACACATCCCAAAATTCTTAATAGATTGGGAGAAATACTCTTTTGAAGCCAGGTCATCTATAGAAAAGCCCTGTTTCAGCAACTCATTTCTTTTCGAGACTTGCTCCAAATGTGTCGAAACTTACTCGGGGTGCCTCTGGACCCCATTCAACCATTTCGAAAAAAGTCAAAATACCCCGTATGGACTTATCAAAAGGCTCAAACCACCTACGGGAATATCACAGTAAAAAATTGAGGCTCAAACTGAATAGAATTTCTCCTAAGTTCTTAAATCATTATTTCAAAAGAGTGTCTGAATCACACTTAGACACTTCGGATTACTTCCAAACATTACACATAAGTTCAATTTAATTATATAGGCCTATCCAAGGTCTCGAACACCAATCGGAATCTTATAACATCAAAGTCAACTCTTGGCCAACTTTATGAACTCTTAAATTCTTAAATTTCCTAACATTCAACAAATAGAGTCAAAAACTTCTAGGAATATCAAAAATCAAATACAAACAGAGGTACAAGCCAAACTCATCATACAAACTTATTGGAATCATAAAAATCTGATTCCGAGTTCGTTTATCCAAAAGTCAAACCTTGGTCGTCTTTTCCAACTTAAAGATTCCATTTAGGAAGTGAGTATTTTAAATCACTTCCAAAACTCTAGGGACCAAAATCATTCATACCTGCGAGTCATAAAATATCAAATAGACCTACAGAAAGTCTTAAATCATAGAACAAAATTCCAGAATTCAAAACAACTGGTCAAATCTTTGCACTTATGGACTCCCCTTCCTTACTTTCTTAATGTTTATCTTATTCGAGACGGTACTCCTGTATTTTGAGACTCACATATATTTTATCTTAGTAAATCATGACTTCGTACTACTGTATTTGGGGAGATTGATGTAGTATTTTTCGTATTTTATTGATGATATTAGACTTATTATTCCCTATTTATGTACGGTTCATTAAGTTTATTATGTCTTGCCTTGACTTTCTATATATGTTGGCATACCAAGTGGACTTCGGTTAGGTACCATCACAATCGCCATCACGTTCCAACAGGGAGAGGGAAAACCATTACAATAGACCACACTATAGCAACGGTTATGTGAACCGTTCCAAGAACCGTTTTTTGAGCTCTATTGGCACGCGGGCTGGTGGAACGGGCGCTAAACCGTTGTAATAGCTCTATGGAAACGGTTTACCTATCTGTTGCAACTGTTTTCCATGCGTTGCCATAGGCGCATTTTTCAGTAGTGATTGAATTACCTTCCCAATATAATATACAATTATTTGGACATGCAAGTATCTTGGTATAATCAAGGCCAAGTTTGTTAATGATTTTTTTTTTTTTTTGCCTCATAAAAGTAAGTAAGTAACTTTGCATGTTCAAATGCATCTCTCAGCAAATCCATATTATAGTCAATGCCTAGTACTTAATCCATATAAGATCTTTATATGATATAATTTGATTATAAACTCTAGCTTTGTATACTTCCTACTTTCATATAACGTTTCATTTTCATCTTTGAGAAAATCGTAAGAGTCACTTGGATCATTTGTATGCCCCTCATTTAATATTTTTTATGCACACAATAGTTAAGATATTCCTACATCTGCAGCTTGGTAACTATGGTGCCCAAATGTATTATTATTCATTGTTTCTATTGGATCTTCTGAGTGAAATGTCTCTTACATTACATCCATATTTCCATAAGATTCCGCCACCTCTAATACCCATTTTTCATCATGAAGATTTCAGATAATATAATTTTGAGGAAATTGTTTGCAAATCAAATGATCGTGCACTATATTTTTAGTTTTCCACTTACCTAAATTACATTTAAGACATAGACATCCTATTGTATCTCCACCAATCGAATTCTTAAATACAAACTCTAAAAATTCATCCAAACCAAGTACTTTTTTGTATTGTTTGGCTTTCCAGTCTAAAATTTATCCATTAAAAACATTATATTTCTATAGGAGAAGAACCCACATCAATCAAGAAAGAAAGAGAAATCATATCTTCCAATACAAAGGGCATGAATCATTTAGAGTATATAAATTCTCCAAGTCCACAATTACCTTCAGATTCGGCTACTTCAATTCTACTCTAAGAATTTCAAGAGCTCCTTCAGACTTTTATATATATATATATATATATATATATATATATAGTGGCGGATGCAGTATAGAACCACCGGTTCAACTGAACCCAATACTTTTAACGCGGAGCATAAATTTATGTATAAAAAATTAGTAAATGCAATAAATAGTAGGTATAAACCCATAACTTTAAATGCTGAACCCATAGATCTAAAATCTTATATCTGCCTCTGTATATGTGTGTGTAATCGAACGATAGAATAAGAAGAAAAAAGCGAGGACAAGAACTACAAATCAAAAAACCCTAATCAAAAGAAAGAAAGAATTTCACTAATCAGAGGAGTGACTGAAATTGTTGCTGCTTTTTCTAGTTATAGAAACGACAACTCTGTCATATCAAGTTCTAGCAATAAAATTCTCTATTTTGAGTTGATACACTAAAGCCCCGTTTGGCCATGAGTTTTACCAAAATAAATTTGGAATTTATTTTCAAAACTCATGTTTGGCCATAAATTTTGCCTATATTTTGGCCAAATCCCAAATCCCAAAATCAGCTGTTGAACTGATTTTGGCCCAAAATCCCAAAACTTGGGAATTATATACATGTTTTTCCAAAATAAAGTTGAAAAATATGTTTTGAAAACGTATGTCCAAACACATTTTCATCTTCAAACCAGACTTCACTCAAATCAAAATTTGGGATCTATAGCCAAACGTTAGCTAAATAAAAGAAAAATAAATTGAAAAACTTCAATACAAAAAAAGTTTTATGTATTGACGCTTTTAATGTGGGAGGTTAATAACCTCAAACCTCCAGATATGGGATAAAATTGCGGTGATATTATTCTGAATTTTTGTAACGTTCACAATTGTTTACCCTAAAATTTGAGTAACAATTAAACTTGTATTGTGATTTTAAGGATACGTGATTTGATACAATACCATTTGATAAACAAGAATTTAAATAGATAAATTAAAGAATAAAATAGATCAAATCAGTGTGTAAGCTAAATCTCAACCTCGAGCTGTGACAGCCTCGAGGTATGATAATGGGAAGAACAAATGAATAAACAACTCAGATGAACAGTGAATAGAATAGCGAGGGAATAGCAAGTGTATAATTTCTTATCAATGAGCAGTGAACAATGTCCCACAAATGAATGGGATCCCCCCTTTATATAATAGGGGAATTCTAAATAAGGTACACTTCTAATTATAGTAGGAAATCGTATTTGACAATTGTTTAACCGTTGAAGACCAATCTATTCCGAAATTTACGTCGTCATCCCCGGCCCGTTGCCGGTATCTCGCTTTTTCCGTTATTGACTCATATCGGCATCACTTCGAAGCATGCCTTCTTCTGACCTCGGTAAGCGTTAACGACCATGACCTTGGAAAGTAACTTCGACCATTACCTTTGAAAGGAACTTCGACCTCGAGCTCGACATTCTGATTTTCCGACATGGTATTACTTTTTCCATCGAAGACCGCAATCGGGTAGCCCCAATTTTCACCGTATACAGATAGTACCCTCGTTTTTTAGAATAAAATAGTAAGAAACGACTTGAACCTTGATGTTTCGGAGACCCCGATAACGATGTTATCCCCGTGACGTAAGCGTTCGAGATGACCGAAACATCCCGTCGTTTTGGTTTCCCAAAACATTAAATGCTTGCCAGTGACGGTCGGCCAGGCTTTGGTACGGCCTATACACGATGGATGAAGGTTTTGGCAAGGTTAAGAATGGATGGTACCTATAATCAGACCCAACCGTTGCAGTACTAGCGCCACCAAACCGTCAGCGTGAACCTATAAATACATGTTTTCCCTTTGAATCAAAACTTTACCTCCATCTTCACCAATTTCACTAAGTTTCTTCCTCTCTCTATCTCTTCTCTTCCACCGCTCGTTGATTCGATCTTTTAAGACCAGAAAATACCAAACTCTACCTCTTTCTGCTTCTTCTCATCTGAATTAATGGCGAAAACCTCCAAAACCGTCCCATAAAAGGAGAAAGCCTCTTCTACTTCTTCCCGGCTGGCCGGTGACAAAATGCCGGTGGAGCCGCTCCTTCACGAGATTGTTCCTGGCCCTGTTATCCTAAAAAATGACTTCAAAGTCGAGAACCCTCCATCATTCCATGGTCGATGTGAGCATGTATCGAGGTATATTTGCTCGATAACGATGAAACAGCTCGACGCCGTGAAGGAAGATTGCAACTGGGGGCCCGAGGTCGTGGTACAAATCCCCGCCCCCGAAGACAGCATCACTACTCACGTGGAGGGGTTTCTAAGTGTTTACACATACCTCTTCACATTGGGTCCCCTCGACCCAATTATCATCGCTTTTTGCAAGACGTACCGGGTGACCCTCGGGCAGGTGCACCCCTCATT
This sequence comes from Nicotiana attenuata, assembly GCF_001879085.1. NCBI lineage: Eukaryota > Viridiplantae > Streptophyta > Magnoliopsida > Solanales > Solanaceae > Nicotiana > Nicotiana attenuata. Next base: position 170,737 of record NW_017670962.1, read on the forward strand.
CTGGCGCATAGTTATTATGCTGCACTTCTTCTCAAGTAAGGCCGAGGGGTTGGAATTCACTCTTAGCCATCTTATACGGCTGTGTCGACCAAAGCTCTATCGAGGATTAATCAAGCTCCAACGCCGATCGACGAAGTCCTTTTTTGCAAGTATTGACGAGGACAAGGATAGAGGTTGGATGAGTCGGTTTGTGTGGGTAAGGACCTGCGACCTTATCCCCGAGGAGAAGCTGCCGTTCTCCGAGAAGTGGAACCCCAAACGTAAGTGTTAGCCATTAATGTTCGTGCTTTATTTTTTGCTTTGTGTGACATTTTCATCGGTTATGCAGTGGTTTCATGGATGCCTCATGCGGTCCCCTACCTCGAAGACTGGGTTCGGAAGCTGGCTTTAACTTCTTCTTACACCGAGCGCTGCTGGCGTGACCTGGCGAATGGTAAATGGGAGGCTAAAAATCACGGTAAGTTTATCTTGCATGCTTACGGCATTCTTTTCTGAGATATTTTCTTCCATACATATTTTACTCCCTTCTATGCAGGCCTCGGGGATGTTGCTGAATTGAGGTCGGCCCCACTTGGGAAAGAGGTGGTTCCTAGACTTGCCAAGCACAAGAAAAGGAGAAGGGCCTCGCCTTCTGATACCCTGGAGCCTAAGAAGAGTAGGACTCGTAAGCCGAGGTGCGACTCCACTACTCTTTCTATTGGCGTAGCCCAAAAGCTACAAGATGAAGAGGAAGAATGGGAGGACGCCGATTGCGAGCTGGTGCATTGAAAAAGGGGAAGCATCAAGGCTTCGAAGGCAGCTGAGCCGATGACGGTCGAGGAGACTCATCCTCGGACCGAGGAGATCTCAGAAGGTACTCCGTGCAAAGTCCCCGAGTCATCGGGGGCCGAAGAGATCTCCCTCCATGATGAACAAACGGCGAGTGTGCCCGAAGGGTCCGGTAGTAGGGCTCTTCATAAGGGAGAGGGTGTCCCAAGTGGCTTGCATGGGGAAATCACTATCGATGATTCGCCTCCCGGCCCTCAATTTTCTAAAGGGCAAATTCAAGAGGCTCGAGCAATGAAGACCCCCGATGTGGGAATGGCCCATGATGGGGAAGACATATTCTGTGGCTGCCTTGTGAGGGTCGATGATGCTTCCGACCTAGATGCGTCGATGGTTTTCGACGAGGCCCATCACATTCTGAACAAGGTAAACTCCATTCATTTCCATCACGTATAATTTTATTTTCTTCTTCTGGTGATTTCTTTCTTTTCTTCATAGGCTGTGGTGCTTCATCGGGAGGCGTTCAACAAGCCCCAAGTCGAGCTGAGAAGGTGCGAGGCCGATCTCAAGAAACTTATCTAGGAGAGGGATGCCCTCAAATGCCTCTATGTAAAGAAAGAAGAGGAGATCAAGGACCTCCGATCAGACTTGGCCCAGGCTCGTACGGAAGGAGCCGAGCTAGATGCGCAAGCAACTATCATTTTGAAAGAGTAAGGTCTACTCGACTCAACTATGGAGGCTAATACTTTAGTATCTTAGTTGTAGCAAAAATTGGAGATGATCGAGCTGCTCCGAAGGGAGGTCGATCAAGTCAAAGCTGACTGCGATCAATGGAAGGAGAACATGGACCGCCTTGCTACGGAGAAGGAGGCTGCCTTGGCCAAATTGTTATCAGTCGAGGTCCAACTTCGGGGCGTCAAAGAGAAAAGTTTTTCCCAGGCCAAAAGGATAGAGGAGCTCGAAGCCGAGCTTGCTGAGGTCGGGGTGATGAAGATCTTGGCTGACAAGTCTATAGCCGTGTACTTGGCTGATGCTGAGGCTACTCAAATGCAGCTAAGGGAGGCTTCCGATCGAGAGCGACAGAGCAACGACTTGGAAAGGTGCCAATCTCGGAGGGAGACCCTTGAGGAAATCCACGCTCGAGGTTACGACCTCTCTAATGAGATAGCTCGAGCTAAAGCACTCGAAGATGATGCAAGATTACTTCTCTCCTCCGACGATGATGATGGCGATGAAGGCAGCCATGGGTCCGATAGCGATGAGGAACCTTAAGGAGAAGCAGCTCCCCAGGGAGAAACCAGCCCCGGGCATAGTTGGGATTTCATTTTCTTTTTCTTTTTTGTTTGACCTCAGACGGTCTCATGTACATATCCTTTCAAATATATAAAAGAAAGTTTCTCTTGAACACCTTCTCGATCTTTATAAATATCTTTTTTGCCTTGTAAAATTGTTAGCACAATCTTATTCTTTGAACTGTGTGTTTGAGACATTGATCTTGGGTGGCTTCCTCGAAGTCACCATAGTTGAGTTCGATAAGGTTCGAACTTAACGCATATACCCTTAAGGGTTTGTGTCGGATGACGGTGACTCCCCGAGCCATAATCAAGTTATTGTTTATTTGGGCTCGGGATAATCGAACCCTAGGGTTCGGATATAGTGAGAACAAGATCTCGAACTCTAAGTGTATTGGCCCTTAGGCTCTTTAGATCGGGCCGATATGGCCTCTGAAAGATGGCTACTATTCCCCTTTTTTGGCTTTAGAATACTTAGTGAAAATTTCTTTATGCCTTAGCATGTATTTTTTACCCATTGGGTTTTTTGAGGGTTCGATGTCGATTGAAAACCCTTCTGCTTTTTGTGCCTTAGCACGTTTGCGTTAAGGTAATTTGTTACCTCTTAAGATTTTTCGAGGGCTGATTTTATCGAAGCCCTTTCTATTATTTACCGAGGGTATCCTTTTTCAATTGGTTTTTCAAATAATTTTAAAGCCTATTGTGATTGCGGGATTCGGACGACTCCGAGCTACATTAATTTGTCGTAGCCTTTGGTATGCCTCTTGGGCTTAGTTCCCAATAACACTTTGAACTTGTTCGAGGTGTTAGTCGTCGAGAAAGATGGCCTTGGCCCATAGGTCGAGGGGGGCCTCTTGAGGTCTTATGAATTCGAGTTAAGATAATTCGAATATGTCGATTGTTGATGACAGTCCCCGAGTGTTCGAGGTATATTTGTGCTTGGCCCTTGAGCCATTTCTCATAAAATCATAAGTATGGAGCTCGTATAGTAGCAAATTTTCTTTGAGACACAAAGTGTTTGGTATAAGAATGCTTATTTGAATAATTTATACATGCATATATATTTTGCCATCGGGGCTCGACTAATCTATATGGACACGGTTCACTCGTCGGTTTGACCCATTACAAAGTTTCCCTATCAAGACCCTTTGACGTGAAGTATTTTTCTCGAAAATATAACCTCCGAGGGTGATGCCCCCCAGTATTCGAGGTTGAATGTAAAGAAGCCTTGGATACTGTTGAAATTTCCTCGGGTAGCACATAATTGTTGCCTCTTTAAAAACCTCACTGAAAAAACCCATTTGGGATAAAAATCGATCTAAGGGAAAAAGAGTGCAAAGCGTGCTTTAAAACCTAAGGTCTTCGTGTTGAAGAGTTTTCTTGACGTCTTCGATCGAAAACCTGCTATAAGTTATTATCAAATACAAATGGAAAAGGGAGAGAGTCATACCTCAGCAATAATATTGTTTGAGTAGTGATACATTCCAATTGTTTGGTAATTGTTCGCCTTCCATTGTTCCAAGTTTGCAAGATCCCTTTCCGATGATACCGAGGACCCGATATGGTCCTTCCCAATTTGGGCCTAGTTTCCCTTCGTTTGGGTCTCGAGTATTGAGGGTGACTTTCCTTAGAACTAAGTCCCCGATTCCGAAGTGGCGAAGGTTGGCTCTTCTATTATAATATCTCTCGATTCTTTGCTTCTGTGCAGCCATCCAAACAAGCACAGCTTCTCATTCTTCATCCAATAGTTCGAGGCTAGTATTCATAGCCTTGTGATTTGATTCCTCCGTTGTATGTCGAAATCTAATGCTAGGTTCCCCGACTTCCACTGGAATTAAGGCCTTAGAGCCATATACTAAGAAGAACGGGGTTGCCCCCGTGCTGGACTTCGATTTCGTTTGATACGCCCAAAAGACTTTAGGTAGAACTTCTCTCCATTTCCCCTTAGCATCGTTCAACCTTTTCTTTAAGTTGTGAATGATAGTCTTGTTCATCGATTTGTCCTGTCCGTTTCCGCTTGGGTGATACGACATTGATAAGATCCTTTTTATTTTTTGTTCTTCGAGGAACTCCGTTACCTTGTTGCCGACAAATTGCTTTTCATTGTCGCATACGATTTCAGCAGGTATCCCAAATCGACACACGATGTGATCCCAGATGAAGTCTAGAACTTCTTTTTCTCTGACCTTCTCGAAGGCCTGTGCTTCCACCCATTTAGAAAAGTAGTCAGTCATAAACAAAAAGAATTTAGCTTTACCTGGGGCCGTTGGCAGAGGGCCGACGATATCCATCCCCTATTTCGTGAATGGCCATGGGGATAGGACTGGATGAAGTTGCTCTCCGGGCTAGTGGATCATCGGTGCAAACCTTTGACACTTATCACATTTTCGAACAACACCTTGGTGTCTTTTTCCATGTTATCCCAGTAGTATGCTGCTCTAATGATTTTGCAAATCAACGACGCGGCGCGGGAGTGGTTCCCACAAATGCCTTCATGGATCTCTCATAAAACATAATCGGTGTCCCCTGGTCCCAAGCATACTCCCAATGGTCCATCGAATGTCCTTCTGTATAATGTTCCATCTTCATCTAATGTGAATCGGGCGGCTTTGGTTCGTAGGGCGCTTGACTCTTTATGGTCCGATGAGAGCTCTTCGTTCTTCAAGTATTCAATATATTTTTTCCTCCAATCTCAGGTCGGGCTTGTAGAGTTAATCTCGGCATGACCTTCCTCGATCACAGATCTCGAGAGTTGCTGATCTCATCTTCCTCGACCGATGACCTCAAATTTGCAAGTGCATCTGCCTCACTATTTTGTTCTCAAGGTACATGTTGTAAAGTCCATTCTTTGAAACGGTGCAAAATCACCTGCAGCTTGTCCAAATACCTTTGAATTCTATCCTCTCGAACTTCGAAAGTTTTGTTCACTTGGTTCATCACCAGTGAAGAGTCACACTTGGCTTCAATGAATTCCACTCCCAAGCTTTTAGCGAGATCGAGACCTACAATCATGGCCTCGTACTCGGCCTCATTGTTAGTTAACCTAGAATTTTTGATAGACTTCCTAATAGTGCTACCCATGGGTGGCTTCAGACCGATGCCTAACCCGGACCCCTTCACATTCCAAGCACCGTCTGTGAAAAGGGTCCACACCCCTGATGATGTGTCTGACTTTTATAAAAGTTCTTTTTCAACTTCGGGTACGAGGGCCAGCATAAAATCGGCCACAAAGTCCGCCAAAATTTGGGACTTGATGGTCGTTCGAGGTTGGTACTCGATATCATACCCACTGAGTTCGATGGCCCATTTGGCCAATCGGCCCGATAGTTTGGGTTTGTGCAAAATATTACGAAGCGAGTAAGTGGTTAATACGCATATGGGGTGACATTGAAAGTATAGTTTTAACTTTCTAGAAGCGCTTATCAGTGCAAGTGCCAAGTTCTCTAAGTGTGGATACCTAGTTTCTGCTTCTCCTTAGGTTCGACTTACATAATAAATGTGAAATTGCGTACCTTGATCTTCCCAAACTAGGACACCATTTACCGCTATTTTCGATACTGCCATGTACAAGTAGGGTTTGTCATCTGCCTTTGGCGTGTGAAGTAGTGGTAGGCTCGATAGGTACCGCTTTAATTCTTCTAACGCTTGTTGGCACTCCAGGGTCCCGGTAAAATCATTCTTCTATTTGAGCAAAGAGAAAAATCTGTGGCTTTGATCTGAAGACCTCGAGAAGAATCGGCCTAAAGCAGTTATCCGTCCAGTCAGCCTCTGCACGGCCTTTACACTGTCCATGACGGTGATGTCTTTGATGGCCTTGATTTTATCAGGATTGATCTCGATTCCCCGGTTCGACATCATAAAGCCCAGGAATTTGCCCGAACCGACCCTGAAAGCACATTTCTCGGGGTTGAGCTTCATGTTATATCTCCTCAAAATCTCGAAAGTTTCCTGTAAATGAGCCAAAATGATCCTCTGCGCGCAGGGACTTAACTAGCATGTCATCAATATAAACTTCAATTGACCTACCTATTTGTTCTTCGAACATTTTATTTACTAGGAGTTGGTAAGTAGCCCCAGCATTTTTCAGCCCGAAGGGCATCATGTTATAACAATATGTTCCATACATAGTAATAAACGAAGTCTTTTCCTGGTCTTTTGGGTTTATTTGAATTTGGTTGTACCCGGAATAGGCATCGAGAAAGGTAAGGCTCTCGTGGCCAGCCGTCGCGTCGATCATACAATCGATGTTAGGCGGTGGAAAAGAATCTTGGGGAATTCCATGTTTAAATCTTTATTGTCTACACACACTATAAGTTTGTTCCCTTGTTTAGGGACTATGACTACATTGGCTAGCCATTCGGGATATTTTACTTCCCGAATGGACCCTATTTTGAGAAGTTTAGTTGCCTCGTCCTTTATGAATGCATGCTTTACATCGGACTGGGGCCTTCTTTTTTGTTTCACCGGTTTGAACCTGGGGTCAAGGCTTAGTCGATGTGTCATTATCTCTGGTGGGATCCTTGTCATATCTAAATGGGACCAAGCAAAGCAATCCATGTTATCAATAAGAAATTAAATAAGCTTTTTCCTGAGTTCGGGGACCGTGGAGCAACTCGGTCTGCATTTCTCAACCACACAACGACACTCTGGTAATTTCTATATTATTAAATAAAGTTCAAGTTAAGCGTGTTTTAGTGGATTCAGGTAGCTCAGGAAATATCATCCGATCGAGGACCGTGGAGCAACTCAGTCTACAAGATCAAATAGTACCCGCAGTATACGGGGTGCTCGATCAATATAACTTATTCCAGCTCTTCGACCGTTGATTTGGTAGCGTCGGAGTCTCCGGGAACAATAAAGGTTCGAGGGGTCAGAAAATCCTCATCTTCTTCTTCCATCTCCTATTTTCCCTGTTCGGCCGAGGCTGGTTACTGTGATTGCTATTTAGCTTCCTGTTTACCTTTGATGCTCGACCTATCCGATGTTGATAGTGTTGGTACGGTGTTACCTTATCGACCGCAAACATTTCCTTTGCGGCATGCTGCTCCCCGTATACTGTTTTTACACCGTCCGTTGTTGGAAATTTCATCATTTGGTGAAGAGTTGATGGGGACTTCCCTCGTGTTCTGGATCCAAGGCCTTCCGAGTAGGGCATTATACCTCATGTTGCCCTCGATTATGTGGAATTTGGTATCTTGAATGGTTCCAGCTATGTTCACTGGTAAAATAATCTCCCCTTTAGTTGTTTCACTGGCCATGTTGAAGCCGTTTAAGACCCGAGCTGCGGGTACTATTTGATCTTGTAGACCGAGTTTCTCCACGGTCCTCGATCGAATGATATTTCCTGAGCTACCTGGATCCACTAAAACACGCTTAACTTGAAATTTATTTAATAAGATAGAAATTACCAGAGTGTCGTTGTGTGGTTGAGAAATGCCTTCTGCTTTTTTGTCGTTGAATGATAAGGAGTCCTCGGGCACATAATCCCGGGTCCGCTTCTCCCTAGTAATTGATACCTTAGTACGTATGAACACGGGCCCTTGTGGAATAGCGACCCCGAGGACGGTCATATGAATGACATGTTGTGGTTCCTCCTATTTAGTTTTCCTGTTGGCGTCTCTGTCTCTGAAATGATTCTTGACTCGATCGCTAAGGAACTCTCGAAGCTGGCCCTCTTTGAATAAACGGGCTACCTCTTCCCTTAATTGCTTGTAATCCTCGGTCTTGTGACCATGTGTGCCATGATACTTGTACATCAAATTTGGGTTTCTTTGGGAAGGATCGGTTTGTATGGGTCTAGGCCATCTAGTATCTTTGATTCTTCCGATTTTCGATACAATGCTTGATGCATCGACGCTAAAGTTATGTTCCGATAATCGAGGTGCCTCTACGGGATCGACATGCTTGTCAAAACCACTTTTGCTCATAAGTCCCTAGAATTATGTCGTTAATCGTTTCTTCGATCATTCCGGGAGGGATTGCGTCCTGGTCCATTGTTCCTTCGATCTGCGGTATAAGGTTTATATCGTTCCATGTTCGACCTTGGTTCCTGTCGATGTCCCACGGGTTTTTAACTGCCAACCTGTTTGGATGTACTGAACTGGAAGGGGCTCCTAATTGGTCGTCCTCGACCCTGATCTTCGATTGATATCGATTGTGCACATCTGCCAAGTTACAGCTAGATACTCAACCAAATTTTGTTTTAACTGTCATGCTGCAATCGAACTCCGCTCGTTCAACCCTTGGGTGAAAGCTTGAACGGCCCAATCATCTATGACCGGCGGCAACTCCATGCGTTCCATTTCAAATCGGGATACGAACTTACTTAGCATTTTGTTTTCCCTTTGTCTTATCTTAAAAACGTCTGATTTCCTTGTTGCGACCTTTATGGCCACGGCGTGTGCCTTCACAAAAGTATCTGGTAACATGGCAAATAAGTTAATGGAATTTGGTGGCAGGTTGTGATACCAAATCATTGCTCCTTTTGAAAAAGTTTCCCCAAATTTTTTCACCAAAACGGACTCAATCTCATCGTCATCTAAGTCATTTCCTTTAATTCCGCATGTGTACGAAGTGATGTGTTCATTAGGATCGGTGGTCCCGTTGTATTTAGTTATACCCGGCATACGGAACTTCTTAGGAATGGGCTTCGAAGCCATGCTCTGAGGAAAAGGTTTTTGTATGAACTTTTTTGAATCCAAACCCTTCAAGATCGGGGGTTCCCCCGGTATCTAATCAACTTGGGAGTTGTATGTTTCTATTTTTTTTTTATCATTATCTTTGATTTTCTTCTCCCCCGACTCAATTCTTTTGGTGAGCTCCTCGAGAATTTTCATAATTGTAGGATCAGTCCCTGATCCGTTACCATTCGACCTTTCTAGCACTGGCACTGGCACGGTACGGCGAGAAATTTCTGGCTCGACCACACTCGGAGTTCTAAGTTGACTTTTAAGCTGAGCAATAGCGACCCGCTGAGCCTGCAGTATCTCGAATATTACCTGGAGGCTAACTCCCCCGTCTCCTACGCCCTGTGTTCCTTCGCCACCAGATCGGCCTTCCCTGCAGACACTCTCTTTGGGGTCCGCGCCTAATTCCGCATTCAAAGCAATGTGCGAATATCGACTGGGTCGAAGACCGGTACTCCCCCGAGATTAACCGGTGGCACCCCAGCTCCTAGAGCAATTACATTGTCTTTCTCTCCGTGAGATCCAAGACCCTCATCACCATGTACGGGTGCATTTTGTGAGTTTGACATGTTTTAACCTGAGAGCAAAACTACTTGATAAGAACAAGTGTGAAAATAACGTGTGTTATCAGAATCAGCATTGAAACAATCACTATTATCCTTAGCCCCATGGTGGAAGCCAAACTGTTAACCCTAAAATTTAAGTAACAATTAAACTTGTATTGTGGCTTTAAGGATATGAGAATTGATTCAATACCAATTGATAAACAAGAAATTAAATAGATAAATTAAAGAATAAAGTAGATCAAACCAGTGTGTAAGCTAAATCTCGACCTCGAGCTGTGACAGCCTCAAGGTATGATAATGGGAAGAACAAATGAATAAACAACTCAAATGAACAGTGAATAGAATAGCGAGGGAATAGCAAGCGTATAATTTCTTATCAATGAGCAGTGAACAATGTCCCACAAATGGATGGGATCCCCCCTTTATATAATATGGGAGTTCTAAATAAGGTATACTTCTAATTATAGTAGGAAATCGTATTTGAAAATTATTTAACCGTTGAAGAACAATCCATTCAAAAATTTACGCCGTGATCTCCGGCCCGTTGCGGGTATCTCGCTCTTTCCGTTATTGACTCATATCGGCATTACCTCGAAGCATGCCTTCTTCTGACCTCGGTAAGTGTTATCGACCATGACCTTGGAAAGGAACTTCGACCATGACCTTGGAAAGGAACTTCGACCCCAAGCTCGAAGTTCTGATTTTCCGACATAGTGTTACTTTTTTCAACGAAGACCGAAATCGGGTAGCCCCGATTTCCACCGTATACAACAATATTGCATGAATTTGTCAGTTGCCAAAGTCTCCATAAATTAATTTAATTTGCAGCCCGATAAACCCCACAATACCACCCCTAAAATTTTGCCCTTTTTTGCGGTGAGTAGTAGTCATAACGTGGCAACTTTACACGAGATCGATTTGTGATGCGTCGAGAGAATTAGGCCTCATTATTGAGTCCAAGTTGATGTGATTTCTATAATGCCTATGCATTGCCGACCACATAGATCTTAATGCTTTTAACTACTTCATGCATGAATGTAGAAGTTTGTAAGAGTTAGAGAGACAAATTAATGTACCTCATTAAAGTTATGCTGTTCTTACGCGTAATATTTTTTACCTCTAAAACACAGCTAAGTTGGCCATTTATGCTTCATAAAACTAGATGTACTGAAGTGGTCCTAGATCTCCATAGCTTTTGCTTTGCTAAATTCTCGTAACATTAATGACCTTATTAAAGTTTAAGTTTGACCAATTTAGAGGACCACAAAATGTAACGAAAGTTGGGTGGCATTTGTACCATTTCAAAACCAGTGTAAAGTGTAAGAATTTTACTACGTAGAGACTAAAGTCGATGTCACGGATAGACACTTTCTGCATATATGAAGATGTACTTGCATAACTATACGAAACTGAACAAGTGTGGGAACTCAGAAGGGCCTAACTGAGATTTGACCATAACGCCAGAGGTTTGAATACAACCAAAGGATAACGGAAAGTAAACTTAATCAATCTCATATACTAGTATTGATCCTCAATTTCTATTTTTGTTGTCTTGCTCCTCAATGTTCCTTTTTTAATATGTGTAACTTGCCTAGTATTCATAACTCATGCGATCACAAAATTTGGTGTTTTTACCATATTTTTTTTAGCTACCGCTCCTTATTCTATTAATATTAAATGGCTTCAAAGTTCAAAGTTCAAACTCCCCTCTAGTTTCTTGGTTACATTTTCTAGACTCAAACGTACGTATATATAGGAGTCCTCCTCCTATCTTAGGTGTATGCTACTTTTAGTTGTCCCACTAATCCACCTCCACTAGTAATATTTTCCAAAGATTGGCTTCTAATTAATGTAGGACAAGTTCGTTAACTAATTCTGGAAACTCTTCCAAACTAGTGTTAAAACATGCGCGATGCGCGGATAATTTAACAGGATATTAATCTTATAAAATTATGATCTAATATATCGTATTATTTTAATAAATATTAGTTACTATTTTATTATTTAATGCAGTGTACATAAATATAATAAAATCTATACAAAATCAAAGAATAAAAAGCATTATAGTAATCAATATAAATTGTTTATTCCTTGTTTATTATTTATTAAATTAGCAAGTACCTAGTACTATAATGTGATTTTTTATTAATTTGTCAATTGGGTTAATATTTTGATACTACTTCTCTTCTAGTAGAACATACGTATATATTTTCTTATTTTGGAAATATATATTGTTATTCTTATGTTATACTATTTAAAATTCTTCAATTTTCTAAATTTAGTAATATTTTCTTAAGTGTTATTTATTTATATTATGTTTATTAATTAATTTAAAATATAAATATTATAAAATTATCTTTATCCACCTCTTTTCGTACATTCGTTTCTACTATAATATTTGATTAGTTTTTTCTTTTGATATTTTACTGAAAATTTAAATAATATAATTTATTTTCCTAAATTATAATTTTTAATTCATCAAAAGTATAAAGAGATAAGCCTTTATTATTTATAAAAAACGTACAAATATTTTTAACAATTAATAAAATGTCTTTTATATAAAATATATTATCTTATGTGCAATATCATAATAGTTTCTTTATACATTTGTATTTTTCATTATGAAATTATGAGTTCTATTTATTAGCTAAATTTTTCTACATGAAAAATTTAATTAGTATATGTATTTTTATGATATCATTTGATTTATTTATTTTTTTAGTATTCTTCATTTATGACTATTTGTTTATTATGATTCTAGTTATGTGTATATGTATGACTTATCTCATAATAATTCTAACTATTTTTAGAAGTTTTATATATATATATATATATATATATATATATATATATATATATATATATATATATATATATATATATATGTGTGTGTTACTTATTATTGTACAATTGACATGTGAATTATTAATAAATTAACCAATTTTGTATAATAACTACTCCCATAATTCATTATGAAATTATGAGTTCATTTTATTAACTAAATTTTCCTACATGAGAAATTTATTTTGTATATGTATTTTTACGATATCATTTGATTTATTTATGTTTTTAGTATTCTTCATTTATGACTAATTGTTTATTACAATTTTAGTTGTGTGTATACGTAAGACTTTTCTCATAATAATTATAATTATTTTTATAAGTATTATATATATTTGTTCCTTGGTTATCTAATTGTATTATCCATTACTTAATATTGTTAAATAAACATATATATATATATATATATATATATATATTATTAATATTATTAATAATATATAATAATATATATATATATTATTAATAAAAAATCAATTTAGTATAATAACTACTCTCATATATAATACACACACTACTACAACTATATTAGGAAGACATTACTCTCCAATTTAAATTGGTAGTTTTTTTTTTTGTTTTTTATTGTAAAATAATTTTAAAACTCCAATTTGAATGAGTAGAATATTTTTTTGTATTTTCTTTTTTTATTGATAATTATAAGATATCTATATTTATTAATTCAGGTAGTGTAGCCAATAATTTAAAATTTAAGATTCAAAAAATATAATTAAAAAACATAGTTTATTTTATCTTGACAATGTCACTTGGCTTTTTGTAGTTAAGTCACATCTTAATGTAGTGCTTTTGCTTCTCCTATTCTAATATAGATAGAAGATAGATAAAGCAAGATCTTGGAAGGGGCCACCACTAACCTCCAAGCAACGTCAACATGAAATACATGGATGGAAATTTTTCTTTTTCTCAATTATTTTTTGGGAATATATTTAGGACGTTGTTATCATCAACAAACAGATTTATTACAACAGGAAAAAACCGTTGAGGATCCTATAGAATTAAGCTAGCGTTTGGTCATAGATCCCAAATTTATTTTGAAAGATCTGATTTGGGTGAAGTTTGGTTTGAAGATGAAAATGTGTTTGGACATACGTTTTCAAAATATATTTTCCAACTTTATTTTGAAAAAATATGTATATAATTCCCAAGTTTTGGGATTTTGGCCCAAATTCAGCTCAATAGCTGATTTTGGAATTTGAAATTTTTGATTTGGGATTTGGCCAAAATATGAGCAAAATTTATGGTCAAACATGAGTTTTGAAAATAAATCTCAAATTTATTTGGTTGGAACTTGAATAGAATGTGATGTTATTACAGGAATACAGATATTTGTTGTGGAGAGGGCCGTTCTCTATTTCCTCTGTTGAAGTCCCTTTCTTATTTATTTCATGTCAGGCTGTCAATTTATTATCTGTCTCCACTTATATTTAACGTAACATTACTGAACGAGCTTAAATAAGTAGGTTCGAAATTTCGGCTCTAATTTTTGTAAGAATCTTGGAGTGATTGTTATTTAGACTTGTTTTACAAAACTTGAAGTTATTTGATGGAATTTGGACCGGTTTGAACAAGAATTAAAACTCAAAATCATAGAAAAAGTTCGTCTAGAGATGCTTATGCATTTTTATACGATATTATATATTTTTATACAAGTCAGGTACATTATGCATATAAGTGTACAAAAATATATAAAGATATATAAGAACAGTAGTGAAAATATGTTAGTGATACACTATGCAGATAGGTGTATAAGAAGAAAAATATGTGAGAAACCACTAAATACATGTAATCAATCTTGAATATAATAATGTATAAGAGGTGTTTATACACCCCTATAGTAAAGAGGTATTTGTACACTATTAAACAATATTACACATTGTTATACAAATAAATTCTATCGATGGAGCTTCACGTGTTCTTCTTCTCTTCTTTTTCTTCTTCTTCTTCTTCTTCTGAAATTTACCTCAAATTTAGCTCAAATCTACTTCAAATCACTTCAAATTTAAGTTGTAAACTCCTCTTGATATTTAATATCAATTAGGACAACACTTAATCCAAACAACTAACAAACTCGAAAATCCCAATTTCTAAAATCGACGCTCGAGCTACTTTTAATGATGTCTTCTATTTCAAATTTCTAATCAACCACGGCAAAGAAAAATCGACTTCAACTCGAAAAGAATGCGGCTCAAATATTCAAACTTCAGTCTATTTTTTTTCTTTTTTTTTCAAAATCTCGACTTTGAATTGGGAAAAAACAAATAGTGGAGGTTCATTTTTTTCTTTTGAGCCTCTCAACACAAGGAGCAAATTAAATAGATATCGGATTTGAATATGGAAGGAGAAGTGAAGGAGAACAACAATAGGAGGAGGCATTTCATGGATCAATTGCACATATATTATATGAAATATATGTTATTTTCGCTAGCATAAATATCAGGTAATTCTATCCATCAAGGTACGGATAGATAGAAAGAATTCACGTACAATAGAATTTATGCGAGAAATTTAAACCGAAAATCTTTCATGATTCTCAACTCACTTCGTTGACCTGTCAATTACGTACACCATATAATACTCCCTCTGTTTCTAAAAGATTGACATTATTTCACTATTAATCTGTTTCAAAAGATTCGCACCTTCCAATATTTCTTTAATAAAAAGTATTTATAGCCACACAAATATTATGGTAGGTTTTATACCATAAATTTTAGAAGTTTTACGGTCACAAAAATGTTACGACATATTTAAAACCATATATCTTAAAAGTCTTAACTTCTTTATTAAAATTTGTGTCAAGTCAAACTAAAATATTTTTTTTTAAATAAAGGGAGTAATTTTCATGGCTGCCTGACCATACAAGAATTAATAGGCACTAAAGACATGACATGTGAAGTACGAAACGTTTCGATCGAATTGCTATTGGTCAGTACGACAGTATAGCTAGTGGTAGTTTTTGCTTCTTCGTACTTCTATTGGAGTCCGGAACTAAAATATTGTATTTTTGGACTCAAAGCATAAAAATAGTAAAAAAAATAATTGATGACCAAAGTATATATAACACATTTATTCAATGCGCTATACCTTGACCCATTAATAATTCATCTGAACTTTACTGACCCATAATTAATTGAGGGTATAGCGCATGCATAATTGGCGCTACATATATAGCGCATCCTATATATGCACTATACCCTCAATTATTGTACTCCTGGACTGGTTTTTTGCTTATTTAAGGAGTTTCAGAATTTCGGTAAAAATCTATTCAGGATCCTTCGGGTCTTCCGAAATATTTGTTTTCTTAACTTATTTTGCATTTTGTCATAATGTCTGAAGAGCGAAAAATTAGGGTTGCATTATACTGGGAGGGGGGGGGGGGAGTGAGGTTGTGGTGGAAAATAACTCAGCACGCAATAGTTGTTCTCCACAATGTCATGTTAAGTTGCCACTTACAATGGAGTACGATAGATTGATATCGTTATTATGTAAAAAAAATGAGTGTGAGAAAACGTTCGGTTAATATTAAAGTAGCCGAAAGATATCCGTATTCTGTTATTCCGCAAGGGGTTGTTGTTATGCTGAGTTTACACATTGAAGACGATGAAACTCAGATAGATTTTTTGAGGACTCCGGATGAACACCGGGAACTTCTTGTGAAAAATGTTGGAAATGTACGTCAAGGTTGAAGACGGTTGCAATATTGAGATTCCGCAAAATAGGGATAACCCTCAATTATCGGGTGGTCTTTTCTAACAGTTTTATCCGAAAAGGTTTCGTTTGAAAGAGTTTGGCCAGATCTAAACTTATCTCCACGGGCAAATAAGGAGCGATGACATAATTTCTCCCCAAGTTTATATAATCCACAAGCCGAGTGATAAATTTCAATTTTCCTTTGTATTACGCTATTTTTTATGTATTGTATTTGTATTAACACTCATATATTCCAAAGGGGTACTGACCAGATATGAATTTTACAAGTTATTAACCAATGAAGTTGGAATATACCTAATTTTGGTGTGTAGGATCATGGTGGTCCATCCCGGTGTCATCAGCAACAGGATAATGTGCATCATGGGATATCAACAGATTAGGATTTGTAAGTTAAGCGATAAAGTTTATATGTAATGTTTGGATGAATTTGAGAAACTCATTATTTTATTGGTTATGCAGTAGAAACGAACAACTTGAATGTCATGTCCTTACTCAATTGCGCGAAGACGATAAATTTAATCAGGATCTGGCAGATACGCAGAATCAGGAAGATAATAGTAATTATGAAAACAATGTTGATGGGTTTAGAGATGACACCCTTCGCTGATGATGATGAGGACGAGAATGATGAACCTGATTTGACGAGGGAGCATGATGCCATCAATAAGCATGTTCCATATATATAGACTCCACCTCCCATTAGACCGAGAACGTACGAGTCCCATGTGTTGTTTTATTCAAGAGAGATTCCCTACCTTTATCAGTCCCTAGTATGCCGGATGTGGATGCATTCACGAGGGGTCTTGACGACATTCGGACAGCAATGTGGGATGAATCTAGACGAACGGTGCTGTCAAAGATATGCTTTTTCCTGATAAAGCGCGCCTAAGAAGAGCGGTGCGAATGTACAACATAAAAGAGTATCATGAGATCGTGGTTCATGAGTCATCTCCGGAAGTATACAAGGTTATTTATTGTAGATGGTTTCAAGCTTGTACACGGATGCTGCGTGCGAGAAAGTTGAAAACAAATATGTGAATTTTGGGAAATACATTGGCAACCACACTTGTGAAATGGACACATTCAATGAGAATCATTTTAACTTGAATGTTGACTTGATTTCTCTTGTCTTGATTCCACACATTGAATCGTCCATAAGTTACAAGATTAAAGAGTGTATAACATCTGTCCACCAGGTATATTGATGTACCATTACCAAAAGAAAGGCATTTCTCAGGCGTAAACATGCGTTTGAGATTGTTTATGGTAACTAGGATAAGTCCATTGTCGCTCTATCCAGGTACATGGCTGCATTGCAACACTTTAACCCCGAGATTGTTGTTGAATGGAAGCTTGAGCGCAGTCCAAGGATACAAGAATCCATATTCAGATATGTGTTCTGGGCATTTATAAGTGACCAATTTGCTTTGGACACACCCATTAAGGAAATACTAAATTCTAGACAAAAATAGTTAGTGCGACTAAACTACCCTTAATTAAATATTGCAGCATAGTTATAGTAGCACTTACTTCTCTTCTCAAATGTGAGGAGTAAATGACTTATTAGGGATACATACATAAGGGTAATTTTGAAAAAATAAATAAAATATTTTCTTGATTATATAACAGGACACTTATTTTGGACCAAAATAAAAAAGCAAATTGATCACTTATTATGGACCGGAGGGAGTAATATTTTGGTTCCGGGCTCCTTCTTTGCTGTACCAATAAATCAGTGACATACACCTACCAGCTAACGTCTGTTAAAGCTACCCTTTTTCGTTTGCTGGCGAGTCTCATAAATACATCAATCAAAGTTTTCCAAACAAAGGAGTTCAAGGACTCATAAGTACAGGCTGCTTTAGGGACTCCTCCACTGTTAACACTTTGTCCAGAAGTTTTGACATTGAAAGTGCATCTTCGTGTCTTTATTTTATCCAAGCGAAGATTTACAACCACGGGAAATTTAATATTTACAAATTAAAATTTTTGTAATTAAACGCAGAAAAACAGAAGAAGAAGATGCACGAGAGAGAGATCAGAATGTAGAATGAGGAAGAAGAAGATATAATCAGCTCTTCATTTCTTATTAATTAAAATGAATATTACATGTGTGTACTTATATTGACACTTGTTTGACTAACTTAACCACCTTCTTTAATCTTATTGGTGGAGACTAATAGAGGAAAATACTAAACTACCCTTAAGTGACTCCTTTCTCAACACTCCCCCTCAAGCTAGGAACTGTAAATATGTTTAAAGTTCCAAGCTTGGAATTTAGATACTCATGCTGGATCCTGTTTAGTCCCTTGGTCAGAATATCAGCTGGTTGTTCTTGAGTAGGAATATACTTTGTTGTAATCAAATGTAAGATTTTTTCTCTAATAAAATGACAATCGATTTCAATATGTTTAGTACGTTCATGATAGATTGGATTTGCTGCAATCTCCATAGCTGCTTTGCTATCACTGTATACACTAACAGGTTGTTTGATATTAAACCCCAGTTATGTTAGTAAACCAACTAGCCAAATCAATTCTGCCACTGTTGATGCAAGATTTCTATACTCTGCTTCTGCAGAGCTTCTGGAAACAGTTGTTTGTTTCTTTGATTTCCAGGAAACTAAGGACTCACCAAATTTAATTAAATAGCCAGAAACAGACTTCCTAGAATGAGGACAAGCTGCCCAGTCTGCATCACAGTAGGCTGTAATTTCAGTATTGTTTTTACTAGACAGTAGAACTCCTTGACCTGGTTGTTGTTTCAGATATCTCATAATTTTGAGTGCCGCTTCCATATGAGATTTTTTAGGTTTCTGAAGGAATTGACTCAATGTTTGAACACTGAATGCAATATCTGGTCGAGTCATTGTTAAATATAGCAATTTGCCAATTAACCTCTGATATGAATTCAGCGCTGGCTGTTCTTCATCTTCATCAGTTACCTCTTTGCCTTTGTTTGCATATATATCATATTCCTTTGTTGTTAACTTCACATTGAAATCAAGAGGAGTTATAGCAGGCTTGGCTGCTCCCAGACCTGTTTCTGAAATCAGTTCTAATGTGTATTTCCTTTGATGCATTAGAATTCCTTGACTGGACCTTGCAAATTCAATACCTAGAGAGTATTTGAGTTCACCCAAGTCTTTCATTTTGAATGCCTGTTGTAAGCCAGTCTTAGTTTCTTCTATTAATTTTAAGCTATCTCTAGTAATGAGCATGTCATCCACATACACTAATGCTATAGTAATGCCTTATGAGGTTTTCTTGAAGAATAAGGAGTATCATATTGACTTTGGATGAATTGAGCCTTTAATAAAGCTTCAGTGAGTTTTGCATTCCATTGCCTTGGTGCCTGTTTTAAACCATATAAGGATTTAATCAGTCTACACACTGGTCTTGTCTCCCCCTGACTGATAAATCCTTGAGGCAGTTCCATATATATTTCATCATGTAGGTCTCCTTGAAGAAATGCATTATATACATCCATTTGATGTATATGCCATTGTCTAATAGCAGCAATTGCTAACACTGTTCTCACAGTTTTCATTTTTACCACTGGAGAGAAAGTTTCTTGGTAATCTATTCCTTCCTTTTGGCTAAATCCTTTTGCAACCAATCTTGCTTTGAATCTCTCTATTTCTCCTGTAGCTTTGTATTTTATCTTGTAAATCCACTTGCATCCTATAGGGGATTTTCCTTTAGGTAGTGTAACTATATCCCAGGTGTGATTATTTTGTAAAGCATCAATCTCAGTTTTCATATCCTCTATCCATCTAGGATCCTGACTGCTTCTTGATAGCTTGTAGGTTCAGAAATAGATGATGAAGCAGCAATAAATGACTGGTAGATAGGAGAGATATTATCATAAGATATGAACTTAGCTAAAGCATAAGGCTGGTCTTGATGTACATTTAAAGAAATAAAATCTTTCATCCATAGAGGTGGTCTCTTTTATCTACTTGATTTTCTCACTAAATCATTTTGTTGTAGGTTAGTAACTTATGAGAATGAGTTATTAGGAATTACCTCAGTTGATGTGTGTGGTTGTAAGTCTTCAGAACTAGTACCTTGTTGTGTATGATCAACTGATGAGTTTGAGATTTGTTGATTTGGATCTTCTGTATTGTATATGTCTTCAATTTGACTTATTTGAAGGTCAGTATTCCCAGCTTCATCTGTTTGAGCAATATTCTGATTTCCAAGATTGAATTGTCCTGAAGTGTCATCAAGTATTGATTGAAGGCTGTTGTTTGTGAACATAGGTATATTTTGGCTTTGTCTGAGACTTTTGAATGGGAACACATCTTCTTTAAAGATGACATCTCTGTTAACAAAAAAACTTTTGTTATTCAAATCATAGAGTAAATATCCTTTTTGTGAAGTTGCATACCTCATATGTATAGATGCCCTGGATCTTGGCATTAATTTGTCTGGTTCTTGTACTGTCTTTGCAAAGCATAAGCACCCTAGTACTCTGATATGTTTCAGAGAAGGTTTCTTTCCATACAACCTCTCATATGGTGATTTATAGTTCAACATAGAGCTTGGCATTCTATTAATCAAATAAGCTGCAGCTAAGACACAATATCCCCAGAACTTTATAGGTATATATCCTTGAAATCTAATTGCTCGTGTGACCTCTAATAGGTGTCTGTCCTTTATATAAGGAATCCTCTTGGTTGGTCGAAGCTAGAAGACGGCTGGACGAACTGCTATGTTTTCTTTCAGCAACACCATTTTGTTGTGGTGTGTATGCACAAGTAGTCTGATGAATTTTTCCAAGATTAGTAAATAAGTTGCTGCAGGTTGAATTGACAAACTCAGTACCATTGTCACTTCTAATGACTTTAACTGTTTTGTTGAACTGAGTCTTGACAAACATTATGAATTATTGGAGAACAGTGCACACATCAGACTTAAGTTTGAGTAAAAATAGCCATGTATTTCTGGAGAAATCATCTACCAAGTCAGAAAATACTTGTTGTCATCAAATGTAGGTACTTTATAAGGTCCCCAAAGGTCTACATGTATCAAATCAAAAACAGCAGTAGATTTAATGCAACTAGTAGGAAAAGGTTGCCTTGTTTATTTTGCACATGGGCATACAACACATATATTTATTCTTTCTGCTATAACATCTATAGTAATAGGCAGTAAATTCCTCAGAACATTTGCTGAAACATGTCCAAATCTCTTGTGCCACAACTCTATATCTTCTGTTGATTTGATCTCATATGTACTTGCACCTTCAGTAGCTGCTAGAGTGACTTCACTAGAACTCTTTCCTTCTGCTTGGCTTCTTAAAGTGTATAGACCATCATTTTCTCTACCAATCGCTTTCACCTTCCCAGTGAAGAGCTCCTGAAAAATACAAAAATCAGGAAAGAAAGCTACTAAGCATCTCAACTCTTTTGTCAATTTAGATACTGAAAGGAGATTAAACTTGAACTGAGGGATATAGAACACATTAATTATTGTGCTTCTATTTGATATTGTACTGGCTCCAGTGTGAGTAACTTGAGTTACATCCCCATTAGGCATGAAAACTCTTTTTGGATACTGAACTTGCACTATAGTAGACTTGTCCAACAAATCTAGATCTGCTACCATATGATTGGTAGCACCAGTATCTATTATCCATTCTTTAAAGTACTTAGATGTACCTGCTATATTTGCACTAGACTTTTGTCCTGTATTGTTGCTGTTTAATAGTTGCAGAATCTGCTCATACTGTTCCTTAGTGAATGTACAACTGGCTAGTTGACCTTGTAGATTTAGTTGGCTATTTATTTTTTTACTCACAGACTGATTTCCAGATTCTATTAATCCAGAGAGTTGACCAAACATATCCTCAGTAGATTGACTGTTCTGTACACTGTCCTCATTTAGAACATTATATGCAGCTGCATTATTATATCTTGAATTTCCATTGTTTTCAGCCATTGAGTTTTAAGTGTTATAACTTCCAGCTCCCCCTTTTTTTCTGAGCTTAAACTCTGGGGGATATCCCACAATCTTATAACAATTTTCCTTGGTGTGGCCTTTGAGTTTGCAAAAATCACATTGAACATTATAATTTTTCCTTCCTTTCTGATTGAACCTCTAATTACCACCTGTTCTTGAGTACATAGCTACCTCATATTGATCAGACATATTGGCTGGATTTGCACCTAATAAACCTGCTGAACCTGCTACTGTTTTTTGACTTTCATCACTGATTATCATAGCATATGCTTGATTCACAGTAGGCATTGGACTCATTAGCAGTATTTGACTTCTTGCTTGACTATATGAGTCATTTAACCCCATCAAGAACTGAAACAATTTCAGTTTCTGTAGATGTATCACAAAATCCCTTGATTTTGCACAATCACAACCAGGGAATGTGACCAAAGCTTCAAATTCTTCCCATAAATCCTTTAATTTTGAAAAATATACAGAAACAGATGCGGTTCCTTGGTTTAAGGTAGCAATTTCTTTATGAAGATTAAAAGATCTTGCACCATCAACTTTGTTAAACCGTTCAAACAGATCATTCCACACAGCTTATGCGCTTGATGCATATATGATTCCACCTAGCAATCCACTAGCTACAGAATTCATTATCCAAGAAAGTACTATTGCATTGACTCTTTCCCAGTGATTCCACAAGATTTCTGGAAATTTATCTTTAGTACAAGAGCCATCTACCAACCCCAACTTGTTCCTCCCCAATAAGGCTACCCTCATTGATTTAAACCAAATTGAATAGTTTTCAATACCTGTCAGTTGAAATAAGATAATCTGAATGCCACTGATGTCTGCTGGAGATAGAAATAATAGGTGATTGTAATCTATGTTAGTCATTTGATTCACTCCTAGCACTGGAGAAGGAATTGGAGTTGTTGCATGTGTATCATTTGCTTGATTTGATGGAATCGATATTTTTTATCAAGAAGTTCAAGAACCAGTCGTGAAATAACAACACAGAGAAGTAAGCAATTGCCTTTAATTGTTTCAGGAATAAACCACACGCTAGAAATAACTAGCTGTGCTCTGATACCATGTAATTAAACGCAGAAAAATAGAAGAAGAAGAAGATGCACGAGAGAGAGAGAGAAATCAGAATGTAGAATGAGGAAGAAGAAGATATAATCAGCTCTTCATTTCTTATTAATTAAAATGAATATTACATGTGTGTATTTATATTGACACTTGTTTAACTAACTTAACCACCTTCTTTAATCTTATTGGTGGAGACTAATAGAGGAAAATACTAAACTACCCTTACGTGGCTCCTTTCTCAACAATTTTAAATTCAAATCTATACATACATGTGCACAAATGCTTTTGACGGAAAATTTGTACAATTGGAAGAGAGAAGAGACTCAACAAGCTTATAGCGGCCAAGTTTTTAAAATCAATTTATTTCAAAAAGTGTTTTTAAAAAGTACTTTTGGTGAGAAATAATTTATATTTGGCTAATTAATTTAAATTTATTTTTAAATAGTAATTAGTGTTTGATAAATCTTTTAAAAAGTGTTTTTAAGTGTATATTTCTGAAAAATATTTTTTGAAAAAGTGCTTTTTGGGAGAAATTAATTTTTTTCTATTCTCAAAAACTGCTTCTATTTTTACTCAGAAACGCATTTTTTTCCTTCTAAAAGCTTGACCAAACACTTTAACTTTAGGAAAAAACACATTTGGCAACAAAACACTTTTGATCGAACGATGTTTGGCCAAAGAGGCTCTTAAAATTGAGTCGTAATCATTATTATTGTTGTAAGAGAGAAAAATAATGGAGACTGAATGCGTGAGTCGAGCCAGATGGAAAACGAGTTGAACAAAAATGAGTCGCAACCCAACCTCACCGGAGCTCAAGTACACTTTATATTGGTAACTTTTGGTGATGCTCAGACATTTCGTTAACTTAACTTGGCATTACAAAAGATAGTTTTCTTTTACCATTTTAACTTGCAAAAGTTATGACCGTTTTTGCATTATTCCAGTAGCATCAGCTCTTCCTATGCGATGAATTCAAGATAATTAGCATATCCCTTTTTTTTTTCTAGTGTATTGAAAAGATTTGAAATATTTAGTAGGTGTTTGAACAATATTTAATCCAAGTTTAAAAAAAGTATTTGAAGTTAAAGTTTAAAAAAAAAAATTCAAAGTCGGACGTTTTCCTCTTATTGCAGGTTGATTTCTCGCACTTTGTATAACATACATTATATCCAACTTTTATGTGTGCTGGAACACATAATATTAATATTTGTTAGGTGTGACACATTAATTACTTATGTTGAACCTCATGGGTCTAGTCTATCTTTAAATTTCTCACTCTGGTTCACAATAAGTGACAAATTTATTTTTTTATTTTGGTCTAAAATAAGTGTCCATTTATATAATCAAGAAAAAATTCAATTTGTTTTTCCAAAAAAATTACCCTTATATACGTATCCCTAAAAAGTCATTTACTCCTTATATTTGAGAAGAGAAGTAAGTGCTACTGTAACTATGGTGCAACATCTAATGAAGGGTAGTTTAGTCACACTAACTATTTTCGTCTAGAATTTGATATTTCCTTAACGGGTGTGCCTAAAGCAAATTGATCACTTGTGGACCGGAGAGAGTAATGGAGTAGCGGCTACAACGTGATGTAGCTCTTACAGTGATAAAGTTCGAAGACCACAAATGTTGAATCCGTTGATCAATATATTTAGGTGAAAAAGAAATCAATATTTGTATTTAATCCATATATGCATCACATGTGTTTTCAACACAACATTTTACCATTTAGCCATTGATATTGGGCATATTTTTATATGTCTCAGTATTAATTTACTCCCATTTTTACCTTTTTTTTTTAATTATATTTGATATTTAATATGCCCGACTTAGCTTGATTGTACAGTTTTATACTTATTTGGGTATTAATGGATAATAAATTGATTGCATTATTCAATCTATGCATCACAAGAGTACCTTTAATATGTTATATATACTTTTACTTTAAGACTTCAAAATTCAATTTTTTTTATATTCTTAAATTTCGTGCATAATCAAAACTAAGGATACAAAATAAAATGGAGAGAATATTGTATGGGTCAAAATCTGCCCCAAAGAAATTTGGCATGATGGGGAATTAAAGAAGATGACGCGGCCGAGGTCTACTAATAAACGGTAAGATTCGTAGCCGGACAGTCAACGATGGTCGAGGTCGAGCATCAAGGATAGAGCACTAACGGCTAGTCTGTGTAATAGGATATTAAAGAGAATATTCCATTTAATATTCTTTGTATTTGTACTATTAGGGTTGACTAGGGGTATGTCCCATATAAATTGAAAGAGAGATAAGGGGAAAGGCGGGTAACATTCATTCGATACGAACACTTTTTGAGAAGAAGACCCCCTCTCTAGAAAAGATACAAACTATACCTTTCTAATAAGATTCTTCCATCTATTATTCCATAATTTTCCATCATATCCGAGAATAGTTCTAATATTTTAGGATTTGTATGTCACTCGTCACTGTGAGAAAGACGAATCATCCACCTCATTCAATATTGGGTGACTCATTCTCCTTATTTACATTAATGCCATTTATTGATATTTATTGCTTGATACTCTCTTATCATTACTGAAACTTTTCGGAATATTAAATGCACACTGCATTTAATCCCTTACCAGCGTTATCTCTCAATATTTGTGCTAACTAGTTATAAATCTAGGGATATTATCATTAACTTGGTTCAACCCCTTGTTACATAAAATTAATTAGTTTAATCAAAGGTTTATACTCTTTGATCAAATAATTAGGCGCCGTCTGTGGGGATTTCCTAGTTAGATGTTTAGTTTCTTCTAGATCTATAACTATCACGAGTTGCTAAAATAAACACATAGAAAAGAACCCTTTTTTTCATGTACACAAAGATCTGACATGACAGGTAATGGAGAAGAAATAATGATGGTAGTGGTCGGCCTCACCACCAATCTTTTAAACACCACCAATGAGGTTTCTGAAACAGAAGGCGAAGACATAATGCCTAATGCCTCTCCCAGGCGAGGCGGGTCGCCTCTCCCTCACGGCAGTATTGCGATATCCCACGATAAAGGAGCTTTCACGTCCACAACAGAAGAGATGCCACTGGCAGTGAAAAAATTCCTTGAGACTTGGCTAACTAACACACTAACCAGCATCCTCAACAAGCCCACCCCGGAGACAGTCAGAGAAAATGCAAGGACTTGCATTGCACCGACAACAGTCGAGTATCATGGCCCTTTCCCTCCGATAACAGGTATTACTTACACTGTTAATAATGCAGGTGATGACACTCTCACAGTAATTTTGAAAAAGATGGAAGAAATGGAAAACGAGAATAAGATGCTTCGAGACCAAATGAGAGAGCACCAAGAAAGAGTCGATAAAATACGGGTGCCCCGAAAGTCTTGCCAAAAAGGGACGTTGGTCGGTTCGTCGAACAACCATACAGTGATGAAGCCACCCCGAATGCCATACCAAGGACCTTTAAAATGCCGCTATATCTGAAAATATATTATGGTACGACCGATCCCGAAGATCATGTGACTCACTATGTCACCGCTGTAAAAGGCAATAACCTCGCCATGGAACAAGTATCCTCCATCTTGTTGAAGAAGTTCGGTGATACCCTCACTGGAGGAGCATTAACTGTGTATTCACAGCTGCCGGTGCATTCCATCAAAATATTCGAAGAGATGGCCGACAAGTTCGTAACGGCCCATGCTAGGGCCAAAAAGGCGGAGGCAAGAATGAAAGATATATTCGCCATCAAACAATCGCCCAGAGAGGGATTGGGGGACTTCCTCGCTCCATTCAACCGAGTAAGGATGACCCTACCAAATGTGCTGGAAGGGATGGCCGTAGTAGCTTTCCAAAATAGGCTGAGAAGGAATGACTCAAAGGCAACCAAAAAGTTATTAAGTCGGCTTATAAAATATCCTCCAACCACTTGGGATGAAATACATAGCGCCTACTGTGCCGAGGTCCGTGCAGAAGAGGATGACCTAAATGGGCCAACCCATCGGCTGACCTCGTACATGCCGAGTCCAGAAAGGATTGCAGAAACGATGTTAGGAGCGACCTTGTTGCTCTACGACCTAACTGAGAACGACATCAGCCATATATCAGAAGCGCCATAATGCCCCCTCTCGCCACGACGATGGCCCGCCTAGGCCAAGAACAGGGACTTACCGAAATGAAAGAGGTATGCCCCCTTTATTATCCGCTCACAATTTTTGTGTGTCACCTTTAGAAATAGTCTACGCATTGGAGAAGCTCGATCGAAGGTAAGATGGCCGCAAAAGATGAGGTCAGACCCAAACACCAGAAAGTCAGACGCCCTCTGCGAGTTCCACTAAGAGCGAGGTCATATAACTAAGGACTGTATTTTCCCTAAGGCAGGAGATCGTAAGATGCTTCGCCAAGGACACCTCAAAGAATTGCTGAGCGACCGGGGGAGGCCCAACTTTGCCCGAGGATGTGAATAGCATCAGGGACCACCGGAACTTCCCTCCCTATGTCACGACCTAGATTTTCCACCCTCGGGAGTCGTGATGGCGCCTACTAGTAAAAGCTAGGCAAGCCAACTAACTGAACTATTTCACCTGTCTTCCATTTTTATTTTATTTAATGACTTAGCATCAATAGTTTATAGCAACATAATTTAACAAGCGGGAGAAATAAATTTCAAGTTAACAGTACTACTAATGCCATCCCATAACAAAACCACCCAAGATTTGGTGTCACAACTTCACAGACTGTCTAAGAGTACTACATATAAGGGTCCGAAAGAAATAACAAAATACAGTCTCCGGAACTACATAAGAGAAGCAGGAAAAATAGATAGAGGGAGACGCCAAGGCCTGCGGACGCCTGCAGGACTACCTCGGGTCGCCTGGTAAGTAGGAAGCTGAAACCTCACTGCGGTCCAAAATTTGCAGCACTGGGATCTGCACAAAATAGTGCAGAGTGTAGTAACAGCACAACCGACCCCATGTGCTGGTAAGTGCCTAGCCTAACCTCGGCGAAGTAGTGACGAGGCTAGGACCAGACTACCAAATAAATATATGCAGTTATCTAATATACAACGGAAAATAAAACAGAAATAAACAAGTAAAGATGGGAGGGGGTACATGCTGCGGGGTATGTCAGTATCAACAGTAAATCAAGAATAAAGGCATAAGGACAACTTAGAATTCACAAAGAAACAATAAGGAACTTGTATCCAATCCATAAACACTTTGTATCAACAAATGTTGCGGCGCGCAACCCGATCCCAATATATAACAACACTGTTGCGGCGTGCAACCTGATCCATATCATTTATCACTGTTGCGGCGTGCAACCTGATCCGATTATATTATTGTTGCGGCGTGCAACCCGATCCAATCATATCATTGTTGCGGCGTGCAACCCGATCCAAATATATCATTGTTGCGGCGTGCAACCCGATCTAAATATATCATTGTTGCGGCATGCAACCCGATCCACATATACAATCAACAACAACCATAACAAGAGTCCCGGCAAGGGATCAATAAGTAACTACACTATCCCGGCAAGGGAATCAACAGTATAAGTAAATATCTCCCGGCAAGGGAAAATCCAGCTATAACCAAACTTGTTCCAACATCTACTACCTCAACTAACACCAATGTTCAACCATAAGTAATCTCTACGAGAATAATTATAAACCTTGCTCATCACAGAGAGTCAACAACTTAGGCATTCGTAGTATTTCTCAATAACACAATGATTTCAATTTAAGACTCACGGTCATGCTCGACACCGACGTATAGATACTCGTCACCATGCCTATACGTCGTACTCAACAAGAAACAAGTAGCAAATAGGACACAACTCCTAATCCCTCAAGCTAAGGTTAGACCAAACACTTACCTCGATGCCACGAACACAGTTCAAGCCTCAACTATAGCTTTACCTCGTGATTCCACCACCAATTCGCTCGTATCTAGTCACAAGTTACTTAATTACATCAATGAA